>NC_050531.1:23669344-23682687 GCF_002922805.2 Oryzias melastigma | reverse complement strand
TCATCTGATTCTTTTCTCTATGAAGTTTCAATTGAAAAGCTCTCCTGGGACCAAGTTCTCTGAGATAGCCTTGAGCATAAACACAGATTTTGACGTGGACTCTGGTTACAACAATCCTTTGACTGGATTTGTCATTGTCTAATAATCCACAGCTGTAGCAGATTCAGACTTTGGAATTAGAATTTTGTACAACTATCTTAAACAGCGGCTTCAGCATTTGTAAAGGTCTGCTGTCATCTGAGCAATTCTTGGAACCTGAGGTAAAAGGATAAAAATGCAGACAAAAACATGCTAATAGTCTCTTCTTTGTGTCCCAGGAAGCAGGACGACAGTAACAGTGTGAGAGAACAGAGAGCACCACAAACACACGAGCCTGAAACAAGACTTGATGCTAAAGAGTTGTGAAAGCAGCGATGCTCTCTGGCTCTCCCTGTTGTCCTGAGCCCCCCCAACCCCACCCCACGCATTAATCCCACACATAACGAGCGCTCTCCCACCTCCCAGCTGACATGATGTATTTACTGACCTTTCAGCCAAACCTTCACCCTGAAGGCCTGATCCTGACCGAGACCCCCAAACCACATCTGAGCCTTCAGAACGGGCCACATTTGCCTGCGATGCCTCTGCTGCAGCCACACCGAGACAGGCAAATGCACACTTTCACTCCAATTCCCCCTCAGTGTCAAAAAACAGACGTTTTTAGGGGAAATATGCAGCTCAGTTTGGTTGTATTTACGCTGCCCTTTCACATCAGGTCAGAGTGTTTGTGTCGCTGCTCTCGCTGCATTTGCATGTTTCACCTCACGGCTAACTGGACCGCCGCAGAACGCAGGAAAAGTGATGCACGGAAGGAGCACAGCTGAAATGACACACTTCTTTTCTTCGGACAAAATATGTTGTCCCAAAATGTTGTTTAAAAATAAACAATAACTGATGATGTCATACTGCATTATAAATCCCTATTGTTTTGTCTTATTTGTTGCTGAGGATTATCTGCAGAGTTAGAGGATTCTGGGATGAATGAAGGAACAGGCAGAGCTTCTGCAGCAGCAGCATATCTAACACTGACTTCAGTGCAGCTGTGGATCCAGACCAACACCTCTTGAAGTCTGTTGGAATCATCCAGGGAGTTGCTCCTGATGCTCCATGCCGGTTCATTTTGTCATCAATGTTTGGCAATAGCAAACAGCCGTTTGACTTAAAAAAAATAAAAACAGGAAGAAAGGACGGCATTTCTATAGAGCACATGTGTCAAAGTCAAGGCCCGGGGGCCGGATCCGGCCCTCCAGGTAATTCTATCCGGTGGTGTTTTGGCTAACCTAAGTTTTTCTTTTTATTTTCTTTTTTTTTAGTTTTTTAGGGTAATTTGGAATTTAGCTAATATTTTAGTGGCTGTTAGCTTCAGCATTCTCAGCTATTACCTTCAGTGTTTACAGCTATCAGCTTTAGTTTTTCAGCTATCTATTTCAGCGTTTTCAGCTATCAGCTTCAGCATTTTCAGCTATCAGCTTCAGTGTTTTCAGCTATCAGCTATCAGCTTCAGTGTTTTTAGCTAATATAGAGTTTTTTCTTTGTTTTGTTTTTTATAAGAATCTGGAAATTTTAGATTTAAATCCTCTCAGTGTGAATTCCAAAGCTAGTTAGTGGGTGACTTTATTTTTACTAAGGATTCATTGATGACATGATTCTTAGTTTAAATAAAAAAATGTATATCTGATGTAACTAGCCACAAAAACATTGTTCTTTGTTAATTTTTTAAAAGCTTTTGCAGCATTTGTCCTACTCTAGTTTAAATGCATTTTTGTAATCCAGTTCAGAGTTACAGAATTTGGTATCTAAAAAAATCTAAAAAAGTGTTATTAAAATAATTAACAGCCACTAAAACTTCTGCTTGATCACATACATTCCTATAAACACAGCTTGTTGAAGTATTGGAAGCTGTCATTAGAGAGTTAGAACTATTATTTATAGTGTGAGTCGCTCTGCAACAGACTGGTGACCACATGGGTTTCCTCCATCTGTCTTCAGCATCCTCCACTCTAACACCAGCCACCTTCATGTCTTCATTCACTGCATCCATAAACCTCCTCTTTGGTCTTCCTCTAGACCTCTTTCCTGCAGCTCTAGACTCAGCATCCTTCTACCAATATATTCACTGTCTCTCCTCTGAACATGTCCAAACCATCTCAGTCTGGCCTCTCTGACTTTATCTCCAAAACCTCTAACATGTGCTGTCCCTCTGATGTATTCATTCCTGATCCTATCCATCCTGGTCACTCCCAAAGAGAACCTCAGCATCTTCATCTCTGCTACCTCCAGCTCTGCTTCCTGTTCTTTTCCTCTCTGTCTCTATACTGAACAGCATGGCTGCTCTCACCACAGTTATTAAGGTGTAACAAGCTGTAAGCTTTATAAACATGCAGCTTTGGATTGTTAAGCCAAATGTTGCATCAGAACTGAACGGGATAGGTTGGTTTTGACCAAACCAGGTTTCAAACTGAAGACGTTTTCAAAGCCTGCTGAATTTTAACTCAGAGCACCAGAAATGTTGACAAGTCCAACAGTTCAGGTAAAGAACCTAAGTTTTGTCCCAATGATTCTTCTTTTTTCCTGCTATGGTCGCAGTTTTTATAGGGTAAGAGAACAAATGGGTCATTACCAGGATGGAAAGTGTCCTTGCAAATGTTCTGACCTCAGTGAGGAACCAAAAGGTGCAGATGATCTCCAGAGAGGGCAGCTGAAAATCTCCTCAGCTGTTTTGATGGTGTGGGGTTGGGGTATTCTTTGATGAAGTACCGGAGTAAATCATGTTCATGTGTACCAAACAATTTGAGTCCTAGGACACACACCAGTAACATGGCAACAATAACCTATAGGTAGCCCAAAAGGAGAGTTTGATGTTTTCTGGAGAACCTTTTGGTATAATAACTAGGGCAGGAAATCTCAGGGTAACTAATGATATTCATGATACATGGCTCACGATGTTGATACCATCACAATATGGCAAACATCGCAATAATCAATATCATTGTTAATCTATGATATATCACTATTTCTAAACAAATATAACTTTTTATTTCAATTCAATTTCGCAACATTACTAAAATACAGTCAGTGATTTATCACTCTTTAACAGTGCTAACAATTCATTCATTTTCTACCCCCTGGTCCCACTTGGGGTCGGGTAGGTGGCTGGAGCCTATCCCAGCAACAATTGGGCGGAAGTGAGGTAAACTCTGGATAGTTGCCTGTTCATCATCTCACGGGACAGTGTCAATTAGTGCAATGTAAGCAAACGTGCAAAATCAATTTAAACAGAACTATCCTGTTTAAATGTACATTTTGTGAGTCAGTTCTTGCGTACTGCACAGTCTTTATCCAGCTTTGTCTTATCACACTATTAAATCCAACGTGAGTTCAAACTTTGGATTTAATTTGTTTCTTCTTTGCCTGGTGTTCTCTACTCACTTCACTGCCATGCTCATGAGATGCGCTTCTAAGTTATTATTTTAAAATCAATTATGGCAGGGCTGTCAAACTCAATCGCACGGGGGACCAAAATCCAAAACACACCTTCGGCCGGGGGCTGAACAGGATAAACATTTATTGAACACTCTAAAACATTTTCACAACTTCCTAAAAATAACTTTTTAACGCGGCCAGTACCCTAACTTTAGCCTGTGTCTGGAACCTGTACTGATCCAGGTCCAATACCGAATTTCCTGTACCGGGTTAAAGTTGGGGTTAGGACAGCTGTGCGGTCCACGTCCCAGTACCGGACTGGTACCGGTTTGCGGATCAGAGATTGGGGAGCCTTGATTTAATTGGACGTAAAAATACAACGAGTCGGGGATGCCCGAAACGCCGATTTTAGACCCGGAGGGTCATTAACAAAAGGTGAATATGTGACGACTTGGGAATGAGAACGTGTCGTAACATGTTACCAGCATAAGATCAGATCAGGCCGTTAATAACTAAAATGTAAAATGATCTGGGGGACCAGATGTAATGACCTGACGGGCCAGGACACTGTGGAATTTAGGGAAAGAGGGGACCGGGAATTGAAACATTGCAAAATAATCCTTCTCTGTTATAAACCATGACAGTAGGTCAGAACCAGATCTTTTTGTGCCACGGCTGTGACCCACATACGCATACTCCAGGTTACTTAATCACTCCAGAGTTAAATTCTTTAACCAGCATCTGTTCAAACTCAGATAGGATAGTTGTGTTGGTCACTGATATGATCACCTCAGTCAAACTGATCAAACTGTCAAATACACTTAACGTCAGAACATGTAGTAATTCATCTCTATTTGGCTCTGAGATGAGGATTCCCTCCTATCAGGAAGCTTCTTCAGCGACACGCTGCAGCAAACACTCAAACAATACGCAGAGGCAGTAAAGGGTGGAGTACGTGAAACAAAGGCACGTTGAACAGACTTATCAATCAAATTAACCCCAAAAAACTCTGTAGATCCCAATAAGCTGAAAAAGCTAGAACATTGCTTAAATACTAGCTAAACTCCAAAATAGCCTAAAATTCCTCAGTAAATCAAATTAGTCAAAAATGTTAGCCTGTTACTAAACTAGAAGCTAAACTCGAAGTTAGTCTGAAAATTTGCAAAAAAAAAATTACATGTTGCTAAAATATTAGCTAAACTCGAAGTTAGCAAAAGAAAAAACCCTCAGTAGATAACAATTTAGACAAAAAAACTAGCACAATGCTTAAATACTAGCTAAACTCCAAATTAGCCTAAAATTCCTCAGTAACTAAATTTGTCAGAAACTAAAACAGAAGCTTAATACTACATTAGCCAAAACCGTTAACATGTTGCTAAAATATTAGCTAAACTCCAACGTTTTTGAATTTTTTTTATAAAAAATGAAAACATAGTCATGAATATATTTAAAAACTTGTTGCTAATATACTTAAAATTATGAAATTCTAAGACTTTCTCATTCATTTCCTATGGTGCATATTTTGATCAATATTTCAAAAACTATGAAGTTTATAAATACAAAAAAATATAAGCAGTAATGTCCTGAACAAGATGAACGTTTTGATACCAAGAGTACTGAAAAAGCAGAAAGTGTGACTGAGTTTTTATGTGCTATGTATGAAAAACATACAGAAACGAGCAGGAGAATCACTACAGTGTGAATATTTACTACTCACACAATTAAAAAAATTGTTTCTTGGACGTGTGGAACAGTAACAATGTCTCTTAACGGTGTGATCAGCAGACTTTGTACGCAAACTAACTAGAGAGTGCATCATTCAGTTGGTCCTGGCCAATTGATGAGCTTAGTTTTTCCTTTTTCATGATATTTTGCCTGGATCGAGCTCCTTCAAATGCATTATAAGAACTAACTGCATGAATATGTCCATTTACTTTAATCCAGTCTCAATCACACACACAAACAAACAAACAAAAAAAATGAAGGTAAGACATTTCATTAGAATCCTCACCCAATGTAATGAAGTTTTTTTAGTCTTATCTCAGAATTTAATCATAACTGCAGAATTTGTATTGCAATTATATGCTTTAGGCACTGTATTTTGTGTAATAGGAAATGTTTTACTCGTATAATAGCATAAAAAAAAAACAATGTGTGCACAAAAAACAGAACGTTGGCCTTGAGGAAACTCTGCTTGAGTCAGCAACTTTAAAATTTTCTTGACAAAATTCCAAAATTAAGTGCATTATATTGCAAAAACGATTTTTACCTTTTGATATTCTAAAAGAAAAGAAAATGCAACAAATGAGTTTTTAAACTGATCAACGAAGAGGAAAAACTGAGTTTAAAGCAGGATGTCGCTCAGTTTATCACTTAAGTCAGTATCATTAGAGAAATGTTACACTAGTCGACACATCTGTTGTGTGTTTTCCAGAGGTTGAACAAATCTGCCGCCCCATTACCAGAGTCTCTTTTCACAGGTTGGAAAATACTGTGATGGAGAGACACGGAGAAGCAGAAGGGAGTGAGGAAAACAGGTGCACAACATGATTAAAGAGGAGCGGAGGTGACGAACTGAGTCAGCACAGGTGCACACACTCACACACATGCAACATAAATATGTCATTTCATGCTAGACACAAAAGAAGTGAGAAGGAACATCTCTTCATTCTTTTCTCCTCCTGCCTGAAAAGCACAAAATGTATTTCCTGGCCTTTTTTACTGACCACAACATCAAGTCGTAACTCTGAAAAATGCATTCTGAGCTCACAAATATGAAAGTCCCCAAAGTGGTGGTGTGATGTTGGGTCCCAGGAACCACACATATACCAGTGCATGCACACACACACCCACAGAAAAAGACACTTTAGGTCTACGAGTTCAGTTCCTAAAGAGTTGTCAGCCTGTGAGAAATGTAACACCAAATCTTACAAACTGCACACAGACCCACACCTCTGTCTGTGGCTCAGTCTGGCTCTCTGTGCTCTGAATAGATGAACGGAGACGACAGACACGTACACACACATGTCGCAGAAACACAAAACACACACCAAATAACTTGCATTAGAGTCATAGAGGGGCACACACACTAATAGAGCGCCTTTTAACATGAGCACATCACCAACGCAGCAGAGTGAGAAAAATGCAGGACCATAATGCATTGCCTGAGGTCTCCAATTCTGTCTGAGCGGCTCTCTTACTGCTGGAGTGTGTGTCTGAGTGTGTGTGTCTTTATCTTTGTGTCTGTTTACAGCAGGTTTGTCAAACTCAATCACACAAGAGGCCAAAATCCAAAACACACCTTAGGTCGCAGGCCGAACAGGATAAACATTTATTGAACACTCTAAAAATTAATTTTTTTAAATTTAAAACTGTTACTTTTTAACATAATTATGAACTAGATATATATCATTACCTGTGATAATGCTAGTGTGAATGCTGTAAGCTGAATTTGGCCGCTGAAGATGCTAGTGCTGATAGCTGAAGATGCTGAAATTGTTAACTAAAAACAATTAAGCTGACAGCTGAAATCACTGAAGCTAAAAGCTTAAAACACTGAAGCTGATGGCCAGCTAAAATATTTGCTAAATGCCAAATTAGCCTAGAAAGCTAAAAAATTACTTAGCTTAGCTAAAAAAGCTAGCATGTAGCTGAATAAAAAGCTAAACTTCAACATATCCTCAAAAACGGAAAAAAGCCTAAATTAGCCAAACAGATAGCATGTAGCTGAAATATTAGCTAAACTCTAAAATAGCCTAAAAAATCTTAGTAAATGCCAAAATAGTCTAAAAAGCGAGCAGAATGCCCTTTTTTAACACTTCAAAATCGTGACTTTTTAACATAATTATGAATATTAAAACGTCAGGAATATTATTCCAGAATAAATCAACTTAAACCTTAAATAACTTTCAATATTTTACTCTCCATAAAAATATATTTTGTCAAAAGTATACAAGTTAGAAATAAGAGCAAGATAACATCGGGTCATTAATAACAATAAAATAAAATGATCTGGAGGGCCGTGACTTTGACATATGTTGTTTACAGGAAAAAGAATGTGAGTCAAAATGCTCAAAACTTGATGCCAAGAAAGAAAACTTTAAAGGAGTTTAATATTAGGTTCCTTTTACGTGTTAATTACAAAGGGAAGATGGACTTTAATTGTGGGACTATGTAAGTTAAATAATAATGTAATTAAAATATTTTTATCTTTAGTGTCAAATCTGAAGATATACTGATAAATCTTGACGGTATAGTTCTGCTTTGACTATATGAACATGATGCTGTCATGACAGTTAAACATTTTTGTATTTTTAGGTTCCTTTGAAGTTTTAGAAACAACAAACTGTCACTTTGAAGTGTTCATGAAGGAACAAGGATGTTAATTAACTCTAAATTCAAGATATGCAGAATATTTTCAATGTTAAATCTTCAACATAGGTAATAGTAAAAGTCACATGTTTAAAATATCCAAACAAACAATCAATAATGTCACTTCTCAATAAATGGTTTAGAGGAGCAAACCCACAATCTTCCACTTTTTGTCCTTTTTTTCTTCCACCTACAGAAACATCATAGCCAGCTTTGTAGATCACTAAATGATTTGTTATTTCTCAACCTGACCTAAATCTAAAAACATATATTTTCACTCTTCGGTGAGGCTCCACCTCCAGTTGAAGTGGTCCCTGCTGTCGTGGAGCTGCAGGTGTGTTTGGTCATTGAGGGCAGCAGTACATTTCATATAAAAGAGCACCCCCCACCCCCACCCCCGCCTTGGGATTCTCTCATGAGCCAGACTTATTAGAAACTAGGTTTAGGTCGGTCACCTCAAAGCTCAGCTGTCTGGGGTTTTTATGGAGAACATAGGGGTCAGTCTTCTTTACCTGTCATACCTTCATATATTTACCTTAGAATGTGATGCTAGGTACCAACTTTGAGTCATCCTGTGTTCCAATGAAGGGATGTCTTTCTTTTGAAGACTTTCGGGTCCACAACAGCTATACTGATGTATTTAAAAACCACCAATGTACTTTTATTTCAGACTTTTATTTCTGACTTTTTTAAACCAGTGAAGATACTGCTGTCATTTTTGGATCGAGGACACCCAAAGACCTGACAGTTTGTTCAGTTCAGATGGGCAGGAATGCTGAGGGTTCCTCTTTTGACTAATCTGATTCACTTTCACAAATGGTGGACTCAGAAATAGGTTTGGATCGGTGCCAAAGCGGTTCTTTTGTGATCCTAACACCGTGGGGGGAGGGGGGTCTGGATGACAGCCACTTCCACGGTGTTTCTGTGTCTCTGTGACTGAGTTTGAAGGATGTCCCACATTTACCCGAGACGGGGGAAAATATGGGACCTAGTGATGTTCTAAAACATCACAGCTCAGGAGACCAGAGCAGGCTGCCCCCGCTCCCCGCAGCGGCTATCTGTCTGCCGGTGTGTTAAGCGAGCTCCACTGAAGTGCGGGAGGCTGGCTGCAGACAGAGAACGCTTGTATTTGATAGGTATGGTACCGCTGATCAGGTCACTGAAAACGTCACGTGTCCAAAGCTGAGTTCCTGATTGGCTGATGCGACGCAGCGACCTGTCAAACTTCTGTGATCTGCAGTGAACTGCACTCAGACATTCGAGCGCTGCATGTGCTCACCCTGTCAGCAGTCTTACAAGAGCCCGCCCACTTTCACAGGAAAGGCAGAAGGATTGTCTAGAACTTCAAAGTACTGAACAGAGTTGAAGTGACTGACATGTCCTAAAACAAATAGACCTTCACTGACACTAAACATCGAAATAAGGAGCTAATTGCAGCAGCTTCTTTTGGTTTTGGCAGAACCGCATAAATCACAACAGTTCCTAATTGGAACCGAACTTCGGTGCTCAATCCTACTCAGAAGTGAACCCAAAATTACAGCTGCTGGGACGCTGTTGTCCAAAACTAGTTTCAATCAAGCCATGAAAAACAAGGCAGATGTGGATCCTGCTGGTTCTCTGACTATCTTATGAAAACTAAGCTCCTGCAGTTCCTCACTACACCAGGTTTATCCAGCTGACATTTGAACCTGATTCAGGATTCTGTCACATTCATACAGGGACAGTTTTTTTCTTCTCCAAATACAAAGAGCTTTTCCCGTTTCAATCCTTTGCCTTTTCATTCTTGTTCCGATTTGTGGAAAGTCACTTTGCATTTGCAATGAAGTGAACCACACCAGAGTTCATTTGCAAGTGTAGAGATACTTTGGTTATCAAGAGGACCAGGGTTCTCTTTAACACGTGCACTATCTTGAAACACAGAAACACACAGAAACACTATTATGAAACAGAAAACATTGTAAAATGATGATATATATAGAAAAGTCAGTGTCTTCTTGGAAAAGGAGCAAAAGCAAACATTTGTAGGAGATTTTTAGACCCTTTCATAGTCAAAACGAGCAAAAAAGTCCAGGCAGACATTTCGAGGTCTGGGTGTTAAAGGGTTAAAACCTCGTACCCGTTTCTCATGACTTCTCTATGGTTTTCCAAAACTCTACGGTTGTAATATACTTCAAATTTTCAAAGACAAATGTAATTTACTTTTAATTATTACTGACTTGTGTTAACTTAATGAATATAGACTCAAAACAAATACGTTAAACCATATTCTTTATTTTCTCTTTTTATTTCATAACGTGAAAAATATTGTATGCTGCATTTCACAGCTTTGAAAATGTTTCTGCTTTTTTTACTGGATTTAAAATCTTACTGGAAAACTTCTGTCCAAGTGGCCTGATTGCACACGTGTGCACGCATGCATGCACACACACACTTGTTAACCAACCAAGGAGTGAAAAACAGCCGAGTCACAGCAGCACCTGATCTCATTTCTGCCACACGTGTCTCTCCTCCCTACCTCCTCCTGCTCCACCTCTCCTTCCTCGCCTTCACTCTGCACCTCCTCGCCCTCTCCTTCCTCCTCCTCCTCCTCCTCTTCTTCAGGGAACTCCGTGTCTGACTCTCCCGGAGCAATGGGGACGCTGATGGTCAGGTCTGGGTTTGTCATGTAGCTGTCGTCTTCTGGAACTACGTACTTCTCCACATGACGACCTGGGATGAATAAACACAGACGAACCATATTTCATGTTTTAAATAACAAAAATATGTAACATTTAAAAACCCAAATTGTTTCGGAAAATAATAATAGTTTTCTTAATTAGAGAAACAAACTTGGATAATAAAAGGAATTCTGTTTAGACAGCGAATAAAAATCACATCACGGAAACTGGAATCCATCATGGACGATCTTCATCACATCATAACCATGGGTGCCCTGAGGAACTCCTTCAGTCAGAGACGGAAACACCTCGCTGCAGGACGGGTCACTTTTGAGGATCTTTCTTTCTATCAGCTTTTAGACTCTCCAGCGCCTCAAAGACACTGGACACCTCATTTTTAAAGAAAATGTTGTTATTTATTATTCATAATCTACTGTTTTCAAAGAGTTATGGGAACAAATCAATTTCCCTGCAGTAGGATCAATAAAAGTTCTATTCTATTCAAAAATATTAAAACACAACTGTCAACAGCAACAATGAAAAATACTTCAAATGACTGACGGACTTTTTATGAATGTGACGCCTGCTCTCTCAGTGGACTTTGAGCTATTTAGGAATGCAAATCCACAAACTGTTTCTTTATTTTAAATTTGATTTTATTTTGGCTAATTTGTACCAAAAATTTGTACTCTGACAGAATATCTGACTTGAGGTAGTCGCAGTCATCCATCCAGCAAGAACCAGTGATCCCCATATGGTTTAAAAGTGGGCAGAAAATGTGGCCCCGACTGGGTTCATCCACAGTTCCTGTGGTGGCCCCACCTGTGTCTGCCCACATTGGTAAAGTGGACACTCAGTTGGTTAGTTTGCTACTGTTACATCCTGCTGCTGCAGCCTGACTTTCCCATCCAGTTCCCCTTGGCTCACCTGGCAGGTGTGGCCAATCTCCCTTGATTGGCTGGTGTCCATTTAAGTCAGAGGCAGCCACACCAAGCCAGGCAGGGAGCAGAGCAGCAGGCTGGGTGGTGGTGGTTTGTGTGGTGTTGGTTTGGTGATTGGTTTTTGACATTTGTTTTGTCCTCAGCAATCTTAGATTGCTGGGTTTTGTTATGTTAGTTTGGGGTTGGACCTTGGTAGTTCTGATTTGCGGGCTTTGTTTAATTTGTGTTCATTAGGTAGTTTTGTTAGGCAGCCCTTAGCAGGGAGCTGCTGACTCCGACGGTTGTCATGACTGGGTCAGCAGTCTCCCTGACTTCTTTTTCTTTTGGCCAAGGTTCCAACTCCATTTTGGTTTGTTCTTTTAACCTTAACCACCAAATTTCTCTGCTTTATTTCAGGACACAGGTTTCCGTTTATATTAATAAACTGTGTTCCTTTTATGTTGGTGTCCACTCTTTAATGTTATTGTCCCCTCTGATAGATATCCCCTAGACACTGGGCCAATTTTCTATTGGGGACGTAACAGCTACCCTAGCCAGCCTCTTGGTGGTTGGCGTAGCAGGCTAGCTAGCTCCGTATACAGCTAGCAAGCGCCACTGTATCAAACTAGCGAGCTCCACTGGATCGAGCTAGCAAACTCTGCTATATTTAGCTAACAAGCTCTGCTGTAGCGATCTAGTGTGCTCTGCTGCCCACCAGGCGGCTGGCTAGCTAGCGAGCTAACCCATTGGGTGTCCACTTAACCAATGTGGGCAAACACAGGTAGGGTCACCACAGAAACTGTGGACAAACCCAATAGGGGCCACATTTTCTGCCCACTTTTAAACTATATGGGGCCACCTGGCCTCACTGGCTGAAAGTTGTCCTGCCAACTTTCAGCTACAACGCAAATTTATGTGATTGATGGTTGATGTTGCTCTTTAAGAAGACTTCAGATATATAAAATAAAAGTATGTTTACCGTTGCAGCCGTTGCATCCCTCTTTTATATAACACTTGATTCATGATGATTTATGATTCTCTTGAGCTTTACGTTGAATTTTTAAGATGTCAGAAAGCGTAGATGAAGCTGTAGAGCAACTTCTATACAAACTCAAAAATGTGATTATCAAGGAACTGTGGATAGAGGTCTGAAGTCTTCCTCATATTGAACCAAACTGAAACAGTTTAATGACATGTGGGGAACCTGTGCTTTAGTAGATGATTAGATGGTGAAACTCAGGTAAAACATTCATGTCCTGAAACATTTGGGCAGATTTCAACACAGGATTCCAGTTTTCTGAAATCCTGTTTTTCTGGCTTCTGCAATTTATGTAAAAAGCAACAAATATTTAAAATCAATGAAAAAGTGGTCTATAAATCTATATTCTATAGAAAAGTTTTTTTTTTCAAATTGTTGGAATTATGGATAAACTCTTGTCCTCCATAATCTGGGTAAGCCACACAAGCTCATGGTTGAGGAGGCTGATGTTCACAGTGTCCAGCAGATCAACTGAAAGTCTAATGGAAGGACAGAATGTTTCAGGAGAAGATACAGCAGCAAAAGAGACGACTGTGGATTTATTAACACTAGAATCCCTGGAACTTTCAGCTTCTGCTGCAATGCCCCCCTCCCCTTCTCAAAGTAGTGTTGTGGTGATCACCTTAAACCATCAACAATGACTTCCTGATTTCGCAATGCAGATTGTAAGGTTTAAATTTGCAGGTGAAAGAAGTATTTTTAACACAGACAAACACAATAAATGACAAACTGGTGACATGGGGGAGTAGGGGGGTGATACATTTTTGATGCTTTTAAACCATGAAGATTGTGTTTACTTTTAAATGTTATTTTTACCTCAAAACTGTTCAATGCAGGGGAAAGAATTATTTTTAACACAGACAAATAAAATGAATGACAAACTGGTGATATGAG
>NC_050531.1:23661073-23668680 GCF_002922805.2 Oryzias melastigma | reverse complement strand
CCATGACACAACAATGGGCTCTCGGACTAAAGCGGGGGGGACTCTTCCCTGCGCAAATTTGCGCAGGCTTAGGACTTCTAGTGTTAAATCACTGAAGAACCTGAAGAACCCAAAGGTTTGGAGGGCAACTGGTGAGGAGCAGAGTCACATCTCCAGTCAGTCATGATTTGGGCTGCAATATCCAACACTGGAGTTGGTCAACTCTGCTGAGAATTGAACCAGAGCCTTTGTGGTGTGAGATGAGAGAGCTAACACTACACTATTGTACAACCCAGCAGCATGTTCCTCTTTAAAATACTGCTATTAAATGTAATGTATTTTTAGTTGCCAAATCCAGAAAAACTACAAGAACTCTTGCTCATATGATGAGTTTGTGTTCAAATTGTTTCATAGAATCTCTGCTAAAGACTGCAGCGGTGGTGCTTTGTTACTTCCAGACACGTCCAGAGTGAGTTGGTGTCTCACCGATCACTGCTCCGTTGGCCTCGGTGTGGATGGTGCTTAAGCGTTTCAGCTTCATCATGGCTTTGGCCTCTTTGCGTTTCTGGCGGCGGCGCTTCAGGTTCCCGTTAAAGAAGTCCACCACCTGCACAGCAGAGCCCCAGCATCAGACACCCTCCGGCGGTCTCATTCTAACCTGTCCACCAGACGGGTACCTGTCTGCGGCACCAGGCCAGGCCTCTCGTGATCCGGTGGATGGCGATGTGCAGGTTGTTCATCTCGCCGTCGTCGTCGGGAGCGGACAGGTTGTCGGAGCTGAAACTGCTGAGGAGCAGAGCCAGGAAGAGGTTCAACAGCTGCAGAGAGGAGACACAGAGGCAGAGGACAGTCATGCATGCGTAGAAACAAGAGCTTTGTTTTCCCGTCATTGTCGAAAACATTTTAAACAGCAGCTTTATTCAAAACCTTCTGAATCATTTTCAAAACTGTACATGCCAACACTCACTGAGATGTCATCGGTCAAACGTGTGAGAAAAGGACAGAAGGAAGGACTTCATTTGTGTTGATATTGATCAGCTGCTGCTGTGTTTGTAATCTCTGCGCTGCTCCATGTCACTCAGCTTCACCATCCAGAGCACTGGAGTCTGATTAGGTGAGAGCTTAAATCAAGCACCATTAGATCAATGAAGTTGATCGGTTAACATGGCAACATGCCATGTCAGCTTGGCCAATGACCTTGCTGCCTTTTGAAAAGTCAATATCAAAACGGACAAAGTACAAAACAGGAATCTAGTTTTTCATTTTTTAGCAACATTTTTTGGAGGAAACAAAAACAAGTCAGGAAATGTGACCAAGTAACATCTTGAATATAATCCTAGTGAAGTTCTTTATCATTTAACTTGTTAAAAATGATCCATTGAAGTTAATGTTTTTTTTGCTATGAAAGAGCTGAACAGAGAGGAGAATTTGGTTAGAGTCAATACTTGTTAAATTGTTGAAGTTTCAATAAACTCCAGATCAATATTTGTTCATTTGGGGATAAATCTAAAAAGGGAAATCTCTTTTTAGAAATGATTCTATCAGAAGCCATGAGTGAAAGTATATTCCTTTGACATACTGTGGTTTGTCTTTTGCGTTTTGCAGATTTTTTTCAATACAAATAGTGTACTGCGTCCTGATTGGCTGTAGGCTTTCATCACTCAATCTCCTGTATGGAATGTGTTCAGTTAGCTGCATTCACATCAATCTTTGATCGTGATCAGATCTTTGTTTTCATTCTATAATCCTTGGCTTATGTTTCTAAGAAAGTTTGAACTTGGAGAGTTTAGTCAAGAGAGAAAAGTTTAAAAATATTCATGTCTGAGAAAAGTGTAGAACGTGTTATTCAGTGAGCGGTTCTACCCCCGTAAATCAACTACAAATATTGTAAAAAATAAAGTTGGATTTCATCCATTTCAGGGTATTTTTAGAACATAACTACCACTATGAACGGGAACCACTTTCCTTTCAAAGGTCACTCCCACCGACTGTGTGACATGAAAGAACTGATCTTGTTTTCTGGCTGAGAAGTTGTTTTTCTGGATGAGAATTACCCAGACTACGACCAATTGTAAGTTTCCCTGCATTTCCTGTCTAAATTCCACCCTTGAGCTGTTCTTCCACTCCTGATGTGTGCCCAACAAGTGTTTCCTTTTAAAGATTTCAGCCAGCGTTTTCCTGCTCTCTCTGTGACGGTCGTGAGTTTTGATGGATCATTCAGGAGCTTTCACACCATCAAAAAACTCTCAGAGTATCTGCAAAAAAACAGCAAACAGCTTTTATATGTGGATGTTTCAAAATTACAGAGACTCCAGTGTGAAGAAGACATTGTTTATCAACACAGGTAGCCAGTGTCTCTGCCCCTCCCACAGACAGCTTCATCTGCCTCATTCTTAGATTTAAGATTCGGTCATGCTGGGAATTGCTCACAGAGGACAGAGTTTAATTCTTAGCTGTAAATGTAATTCATCTTTTGGCCTGTGTTACAGGCTCGTGTCAAGTTTCAGGTTTAGTTGAACCTCTATGACACTTCATAATGCGGGAAAAATTCACCAGGAGATACACTCAGAAAAGGAACGTTTTGTGTTGGTTTGCAAGACCATCTAAATCCTGCGTTAAATACATCCACAGCAACAATCTGGTGTTGGTGGAACTCTAGCACCCTGGCTCTCTACAGATCATCCCTATAAGGGCCGACAAGAGGAGGAGACTTATGTGGAGCACATGGTTTCTGTGAAGCACGGCTTTGAATGGCCTGCAGGACGCCGCTCAACACAGCTGGACCAGGAGAGTGATGTCAGACCAGCAACTGCTTGTTCTAGTACAGGGGTGTCAAAGTCAATCTCACAGGAGCCCAAATCCAAAACATTCCTTAGGTCACGGGCCGAACAGGATAAACATTTATTGAACACTCTAAAACTAAATTTTTACAGCTTTAAAACTGTAACTTTTTAGCATAGCTATAAACTAGATATATAGCATTACTTGCAATAATGCTAGTGTGAATAAAATAAAATGATCTGGAGGGCCGGATAGAATTACCTGGAGGGCCGGATCCGGCCCCCGGGCCTCGACTTTGACATGTGTTCTAGTAGGAACAAGGCTAACATTCTGAGGAAATAGTCCCGACTGAACCCGATCTGATCAAAGAAAGTGGTCAGTAAGTAAAGACCAGTTTTCCCCCAGCGAGGAGTTAAAGAGCAGAGCTGAATGGTTTACACCAACAACACTTCACAAAGATGTAAATCTGTTTGTTTAGACAAACAAACTTCAACAAGTCATGTTTTCCTCTCTTTGAGCGTTCAGTTGAGATGACTCTTTTCAGCTGCGACTCTAAAGCATGAAACATGACAGAAGTCGGATGCAGGGAGTGGTGGAGTTTCCTGGCCTGCAGGCTCAGATCGTTGCTGGACCGGCTGAATGTGCGGTTCAGTATCGATCCGTCTCTGCTGCTGCTGCTGCTGATGATGTAACAGGTCGACCACATTTCAGGGAAACTCCACGCTGCCTCACCCCACAACTTCTACAGCTGTTTTTAAGGATCCTTCCTCGTGTTTTAAGGGTGTTGTCCTAATTACATTTGAATTCTTTTGTTGCACTTTATATTCAGCTAATTTAAAATGCAACAAATAGTTGATCAATTTTTGACAATTTTCCTGGTTTCCCTTTTTTACATAATCCTAAAGCAGAATTTGGGGAACACTTCTAGCATCTTATTAACTGCCTCATTCCCTAACCCTTTCACAAAAGTTTAATTTTTTATACAATTTTTAAGCAAATTAAAGCTTCTTTGTCTAATTTACTTTGTTAATTTTTAAACAAAAAAGAGCATTTTTAATCCTGTTTTTTTAAATACGATACAATCACTGAAGAAGTTTATTAGTTTGAGGTCTCTAAAATCGTTTGTTTGGATTTCCTCTAAAATGACGGTCCAGATAATCCTCTTTTACAAACAACTGAGTAAATAAAATAAACTCAGAACTCTTGTTTTTAGGATGTTGTTTTATGATGATTAGCTTCTATAGTGACTTATATTACAAAGTGGAGGCTTTCAGGTTATGACAGGTTGTGTTAGGGATGAACCTGAACACGTTTCAATCAAAGGTTTTTCTGAAGTGAACCTGTCACCAAACTAACTGACTTTGTCGCGTTTGACTGATGTCTGTTTGGTTCCATCAATAAGAACAGGAGCACAGTCCTGCTGTAAAGACGGAAAAACTGCCCAAAACAATCCGACCCAGAACCGCGATGATGGTAAAGTGCAAGAACACACATAAATGACGTCTTTCTGCAGGTGTTGTGAGTCTGTGCATCAGATGCAAATGGCTTCATGTTTATTAACAGGCTGTGTGTGGCTGTGTGTGCAGTTGTGGATGCGTGGGTCAATTTCCAGAGCTTAGGACCACCTGATCCCAATTCTCTCCGTTTAACTTGTGAAGCGGATCATACCAATTAGCCCAGGGAAGTGGGCCAGCCGTCTGAACACCCCCGTCTCTCACACAGGACAGCAGAAGCACAGCTGAGACGCAGCTCGACCGAACGGACACCACAAACTAAATTACACTGCACTTGTTTACACACATTTATCAATTAAACTGATTACTAACAGATTTTAGACTAACACATTTAATCTGAGATGAGCCATAAGACAACTTCTGAGTGGAATAATTTAACAAATCAAAAAAATCAAGTCTTCAAGATATTCTCAGGCGTTACCTTCATTGAAGGATAAACTAAAATAGTGACAACTCATTTTGTACAGGTGTCAGTTACTATGTCCAACACTGAAGTCCATGACAGAAAACAATGGATTCTGGATGTGATGATGAGGCCTGAAGAGGGACAGGTCCACTGACCAGCGTGCTGACTCAACTCAACAACAAAACTGGTGATTGAGCAGGATGCAGGAAGGTCTGAAGCTCTGCTGGGATACGCCCCTCGGTCAACCTGCTTCTCAAATAGACTCAACTAGAAATGTATAAATCTGTGTTCATAGACAAAAGGGAATCCAGGAACAGGAAGGACTCAAACCAACATAGTATGGAGCTCAAGAAATATTTATTATCAAAAGTCACCACAAACCTGTGTCACAAAGACTCAGAAACTGAGAAAATACTAGAATAGTCTCCAGGACAGGGGTCTCAAACTCGCGGCCCGAGGGTTGATAACATTTCGGCCCCCATCTTAATATGAAAGATTAATGTTAGTGCGGTCTGCAAGACTGAAATGAATGACACTTGCCGTGTGCAAACTAATCACGGTGAGGTATATGACATTTGTGAGGTATATTCGCCACGCGGGGAATTTGCTGCTCACAGCTTGTCAAAGAATATGTTTCTGTCCCATGGTTTTTTTTTCTTCTTTTTTGGGTAGTTAAAGGGTTATATACCACAATACAAACAGATAATTGAAACTTCACTGAGAACAGAGCTAACCTGCACTGAGAAAAACTTAGAAACACAACTCTAGGTGACAAAACCAAAAGAATCTGAGCTCTGATAGAATTCAAATGGTTGTTTAAATAAAACACTAACAGTTACTGTAAATAACCCAATAATATGAAAACACCAAACCCTTGATAATCCAGTATGAACTCCTGTCCACTTTATCAGGTCCACCTTGCTGGTACCGGGTTGGACCTCCTTTTACCTTCAGAACTGCCTTAATCCTTGATGGCATCGATTCAACAGGCAAACATTCCTCACATAGTTTGGTCCATTCCTCCATGCAGATCTCCTCTAGAGCTGTGGTGTTTTGGGCTGTTGCTGGGCAACAAGGACTTTCAACTCCCTCCACAGATTATCTGATTGAGGTCCAGAGACTGACATGACCCCTACAGATTCTTGAAATGCTTTTGGGAGGCTGCCCCTTGGTTGCCCCGGCGACGTGTTTGGGATCATTGCCATGCTGTAAGATTCTGCTATGTTTCACCATCAATGTTCTCATTGATGGAAGGTTTCTGCCCAAAATCTCACCTCCAAGGTTTTAGTTCAGTTGACCTTTCCCCTGTGCAGAAAATCAGCCCTGAAACTATGACCCATATTTCACAGAAGGTCCGGATTTCTCGAGAAGCAGCTTAGCATTCGTTCTCCTCCAAACAGGACGAGTGGCATTTATACCAGAGTTTGATTCTGGTCTCTTCTGACCACATGACATTCTCTGTGGGTCATCCAGACAGTCTCTGGAGAATGTTTTTGTTTGTCAGTTACCAGAGCAGACGGTCCCAGCAGGTTTAGTTCTGCTATCTTAATGAGGAAGAGTGTGGTAAGTCATCTCCTAATGATGATGTTGAGAATGTTCCCTCTCAGAGTTTGCAGTTCTTCCTCTTCTGAGTAAATGTTGATTCTAGCTGTTGCCCCTGCACACGTTTGAGCTTCAACATCCGGCTTTTTTTTTTTGCATGAATCGTCCAGTCTATGTTGATTTTCAGAACTTTCTTTATCCTATTTCTTTGAGAATATTTTCAAATTGTTCATCATGTCAAATGTCATACATGCAGTTTAGCAGCTTTGTTAAAGCCTCAGTGGCAGGTTGGTTGGAAAACATGTAGGACCCCGGCCCTCGAGTGTGATTGTTTAGTAAGCATTCACACTGCAGTGATTTACCTTTCCGTATGTTTTTTGGCAGATAAAAACTCAATCACACTTTCTGTGTTTTCAGCAACCTTGGTATCAAAACATTTTAGCTCGTTCAGGACATCACTGATTGTATTTTTGGTATTCATAACTTCATAGTTTTTAAAATATTGAGCAAAATATGTCCCATTAAGAAATGAATGAGAAAGTCTTCACATTTCAAAATTTTAAGTAGACTAACAAGACTTTAAATATATTTATGGACTATATTTTCATCTTTTATAGTAATTAGCTAATATTTTAGCAACATGCTAACGTTTTTAGCTAATTTGTCACCTACTGGAGTTTTTAGGCTTGTTTGGAGATTTGCTTCTGTTTTAGCAACATGCTAACATTTTGGAGTAATTTAGTTTTCTGAGGAATTTCAGACTGTTTTGAACTTTAGCTAGTATTTAAGCAATGTATTAGCTTTTTTTGCTAATTGGGCATCTACGGAGGTTTGTTATGCTAATTTGGGGCTTAGCTAATATTTTAGCAACATACTAAATTTTTGACTAATTTGTAATTCACTCACATTTTTATTGCCTAATTTAGAGTTTAGCTTCTATTTTAGTAACATGCTAACGTTTTTGCCTAATTTAGTTTACTGCGGAATTTTTGGCTATTTTAGAGTGTAGCTAGTATTTAAGCAAAAAGCTAGCTTTTTTGGCTAGTTTAGCATCTACTAAGGTTTTTGGAATAGTTTGGGGTTTAGCTCATATTTAAGCAACACATTAATATTTTTGCTAAATTGGCATACATTAGGGATTTCAAAGCAATTTTACTACAAAATTTTCAGAAATGTATGTCAACTTTAGTGCTCTTTCATAGTTCTTTAACACAATTATTTAAGTCTAAGTATATTAAGTCTTTAAGCAAATGTAACAAATGTAACATTTTGCAAAAAACTTTTGTATTTTCAGCAAATCTCTTCCCCATTTAAAGTAAATTGAGTCGCACATTGAATGACATTTGGCCCACAGTGTAATCCTGCTGAGTTGTGTTCTTTCATCT
>NC_050531.1:23659297-23660853 GCF_002922805.2 Oryzias melastigma | reverse complement strand
TTAATGCAACCTTTCTAGTTATGGTTCTCTTCAGTCTGTGGTTCACAGTTTGGGTACATGTCTTCAGCCATGTTTGATCCCATTCTTGAAGCCCACATTGAATGACATTTGGCCCACAGTGTAATCCTGCTGAGTTGTGTTCTTTAATCTCGTACTTTGACCAGTTTATCTTCTCAGTGCGGGTTCAGATCACAATAGAATGACTCTTGTCCTGTATATGAAGAGGATTACTCTGAAGCCTCCTGACCCTCTGAAGGTTTCTATCCATGGATGCTGTCCTAGTTGTTTTTTCATGGCTACCATTTGCTGGTGCAGCACAAGGCTGCGTGTTACTGTCATCTGTGTCTATGCTTCTTACCCTTCAGGAAGTCCTTGGTAACCTGAATGTCACCTCACGTGTTTGTCGTGAATCATAAATGTGAAGACTGGAAAGGCTTTGTGTTATCTGGTGGTTTGATGAGATTTATAAGTCTATGCATATAAAAGTCTTGTTGATGATGCCTGGAGAAATCAACTTTTAGGAAAACTTCACATTTCCAGGGATTGCTGCTTTGCATCTGTACAGTAAATTTGTAAAGCTTGGTTAATTTGATTCTATCAAGACGACCGTACATTTGGAGCCGTGAATCAGACGGTTCGTTTCAGGTAGATGAGGACAGACCTGAAAGCAGCTACTTTGTTGCTGATAGAAAAGAGAGCATGTTTGTACACAGACACACACAGAGGCGGGAGGTGCTCGTGATGAATGAGCACTAAGATAATCTGCTTTCTGTGTTTCTCCAAGTCACAACAAACCCCAGTGAGCAAGGCCCCCTGGGAAAGTGGTTTGCAACGTGAGAGATGTAGAGCGAGAGACCCAGTAAATCACTGGAGGGATGAGAGAGAGAGGAGGAGCATAGCAGAGGAGAGATGTCTAGACAAGAGCAGAGGAGGAAGTTATCCATTAGCCTGTTTGCCTACAAAATGTGGAGCAGAGAAGTAGAAGAAAGTTTATCCCACTTTGGTGAAGAGAAACATCTGGGTGAACTGGGACGTCCGTAGTGGTGCAGATCTGGTTATTATGGACCATGGACACGCCCATCGACTCTCTGCTCTGCTGTTTAGAGATCCTCCTGATATCCTTGTACCTTTATTACCAAGGATGGACTGAGGCGTTTCATGAGAAACATTTTCTACATCCTATGACTGCTTGACATGATGAAGTACAGATGATCAAATTGGAAGACAAGTCCCACCATTAAGTGTTGAGGCGTTTTTCCCAAAATCATGTCTGAAGAAACTGTTCTTCTCTTCTGAACTCATCTGTTAGTCAGTGTGGAGTGAGAAATCACATCTGAGGTTTCCTGTGAGCTTCAATGTACTGTTGAGTCTGTGTAGAAACCTCATCCATCCATCTATCCTCCGTCCATCCATCATCCATCCATCCATCATCCATCCATCTATCCTCCGTCTATTCTCCGTTCATCCATCATCCATCCATCTATCCTCCGTCCATCCATCATCCATCCATCCATCCATCATCCATCCATCCATCCATCCATCCGTTCATCCATCAT
>NC_050531.1:23644779-23658926 GCF_002922805.2 Oryzias melastigma | reverse complement strand
TCCATCCATCCATCCATGCATCCTCGATCTGTCCATCCATCCATCCATCCATCATCCATCCATCCATCCATCCTTCGTCCAGTCATCCATCCATGCTCCGTAAATCCATCCATCCGTTCATCCATCCATCATTCATCCATCTAGCCATCATCCATCCATCCATCCATCCATCCGTCCATCCATCCATCCATCCATCCTCCAAAAATCCGTCCATCCATCCATGCATCCTCGATCTGTCCATCCATCCATCCATCATCCATCCATCCATCCATCCATCCATCCTTCGTCCAGTCATCCATCCATGCTCCGTAAATCCATCCATCCATCCATCTGTCCGTCCATCCATCCATCCATCCATCCATCCTCTGTAAATCCATCTATCCATCCTCTGTGATTCCATCCATCTGGTCCTGGCTCTGCCATGGATCCTTCCCCCGTTTGGACTCAGCTGTCACTAGAGAAGCATTTTGGTGATATTCCTGATGAATATCTGAGCCACCGACTGGTTCCTCTGTATTAGGAGTAGCAGTTCTCTGAGTTCCTGCTGCAGCACTAAGCTTCACCCCCATCTCCAGCATGTTTTGTTTTCACCTTGTGGGATTTTCAGCAACAGTTCAACATATGGAGATGTTATTGAAAGTGGTGCAGGTTTTAGATCTCTGTTTTTGATTGTGTGTGGTATCATGACCTGGATTGTTTTAACAAAAACGGCTTAAGCGCCTTCGTGTGCAGCAGATGTTTCTTCCATTACAAATAATTAATCCAGCATACCTGCGATTAATCAGTCCGTCTGACCAAACTGCTGATTTCTGCTTTTTAAGAAAGCCAAGATGAGTTGTTTTGATGATCACAGTTCACAAATATCCATGTGTGATGAGAGCAGAAGGTGAGAGGAGGGAGAGGCTGAAGAGGAGCGAGGATGAGGAGGGCGGCCGTGGAGACAGGTGCGCCGCAGCAGAAGTGCCGACTCAGGGAAACACAATCAGCCGCTCGTTTGTCAAACAGCGAAACAGCAGCCTGAACATCTGCTCACCTGTGTCCGTGCAGCTGCACACGCATGACGCGCTCGTGACGGGGGCGGGCACGAGGCAGGGGAGACACGACTTTAAAGGGGGGGCAGATAACAAAGGATGAAGATCACAGCCGCAGCTGAGAGCAGGAGATGTTTGATGAAGCCTCACCTGCTTGAAGGTCACACACTCTGGTGTTTCACACACAGACTACCTCAGCGCTCACACATCCACAAGGTGTGTCAGAGAGATGAAGCAGGACACTTCCGTGAAGCTTTAGTTTGGTTCTCCTCCAGAGGAAAACCATTCCAGACCAGGAAAGACATAATCCCATAATGGTTCACCAAATGTTCAACGCTGAGAAGACTCATCTCCAAAGAGATCACAGCTCAAAGCTCATTTCTTCCTTCCATGACTGAAAGTGGACTTCACTCAATCATGTTGGATCACAGGTGAGGTTAGAGACATGAAATTATTACCCCGCAGACGCCGTTCAAGCTGGGTTCATTGATTCTTCTCTTCTGGCTTAGTCTCATCTAGCTCCCTTTGTGATCATCAACAGATTTTATTTAAACAGAATCTTACTCATTTATACTCTTTATCCATTGAATCATTTGCTACTTTTTTAACACTGGATTGGCCCTTACCTATTTGCTGCTATAGACAGAGACGTGCACGTGCAGGCACCATTGCTGTGCATGGAGTCACGGCAGCAGAACGCTGCTGTTTCAATGGAGGACAGGCAGACAGCAACCACAAGAATCGGGCTAGCTCCCTAGTTTCTTGACCAATTTTCGAATTAAAGCTTGGAAAATGGTTGATCTTAAATATTTAATATCTATAAAGTTTAATCTGTAAATTGTGCAAGAATTACGCCTTCTACTGCTACAGGTAAGGCATTGCTGTCAAATGAACAGCTTCTAAATATCCTTGATTTCTGATTTTGCCTCTATGGTAAAAACTATAGAACCGAACTTGTAAATGATTGTCACCCAATCCCAGAGAGGAGGGAGATTGATGGTGTTGGATGGCATGAATGACTGTAACAAAGCCCTTTCCCTATTAAAAACACCTCAGAGTCCTAAAAAAAACCCAAAAAACAAACAAACACCCTTTACCAAATTGTCAAATGAAACTACAACTTTTTTTAAAAATTATTTTTCGATTACATACGTGGTGAATAAATGTCAATTCCATTCAAAATGTACCTTCAAATAGAAAATTTCATAGTACTTTGACAATAAGGCTCCAATATGTAATAGCAGTGAATGCTGGCAGGTTAAAGTTTACATCCACAGCTCCTTCTCTAACATCTGCTCTCTGCTGTGTTTATGTCACTGAGCAGAAAGCTAGTGTTAGCGCTGCTTTTGCTAGCTGGGCTTTCGCCGGTCTGTAAGACCAAGAAAGAAGCTCAACACTGACGGCACGGATTTAGAAATTATGTGCGAACTCACTTTCACTTTCTTACCACAAAAAAAAAAAAAAAAGAAAAAAGACAAAAAAGCAACAACAGCAACATTTAGCTTTTGCTAGCACAACAATGCAGCAACATTCATCTTGACGTACATTTTACGTGTTCCCAACATGAATTTCCATCAGTTTTTGTGCTGGTTGCACATAAATACCTGCGACTAACATCAACCATGCTTTAAAACATGAAACATAAATAAAAAGATACATCGAAGAACCAAGCTAGCATGGTACTAGCGAGTTGCTAGCTCCAAATTTAGCACAGACTTCACTGTTCCCAGCCTGATTTCTCTCTATTAAAATGTGATCACTATCCTGTGATGATTTCTCCCGACTGGATTATTTTGCTGTCAAGGTTTTTGAAGTTTATTGCAAAACATTGTGTCCCCTTTTGTGGTTTTTTGCTTTCTTATTTGGACCTCCTCCGTTATTCACTCTGGAAGACTCAATGCATAGTAATGCTGCACATCTGTTGTGCCGTATATCACAGGATTTCCAGAAATATGTATCAGTGTTTTTTTAAAACTTTAGTTAAAAACCTAGGTTAGCCAAAAAAGTTAGCATGTAGCTGAAGAAATAACTTAACGTCAAATTGACCTAAAAAACTGAAAAAAAGCTTAAATTAGCCAAAACAGCTAGCATGTAGCTGAAGTATTAGCTAAACTCCAAAATAGCCTAAAAAATCGTAGTAAATGCCAAAATAGTCCAAAAAGTTAGCAGAATGACAATTTTTGAAACTTTAAAACTGTAACTTCTTAACATAATTATGAATAATAATAAAGCAGGAATATTATTCCAGAAAAATCAACTTTAACCTTAAATAACTTTTAATATTTTACTCTCCATTAAAATAAATTTTGTCAAAATGATACAAGTTAGAAATGATTGCAAGATAACATCGGGTCATTAATAACAATAAAATAAAATGATCTGGAGGGCCGGATCCGGCCCCCGGGCCTTGACTTTGACACGTGTCTTACAGGATGATGTGACTCAACGACAGAAAGTAAACGGTTACAGAGATCCTGATCTGTGAGGCGGTGCCACATTCTCTCAAATCTAAAATGTTGCCAAACTTGTGGTTTGCCTCCAACTTGCTCCAGAGCAAAAGCCAAACCGTTTCCTGACTCGCCTGTCTTTGCTTGAAACTTTAATGTGAATTCAAATTTGACACAACAGCCCTGCACCCTGTGCCTTTGTGAGCTGCTTCAGCAGTGAAACTAATCGATTCTGTCATCGGAGGACTGTGTTTGCTGGCTGGGACAGCCAGTGGGTGTGTCAATGCATGAAGCTTTATTTCATTTTAGTTTTTAGCTTTCTTCTTCCTGCCTTCAGTTCTTCTGCCCTCTTTCTGCTTCATCTTATCTCACGTTTTTCTTTCTCATTTGTTTGCTCCTTTCATCCCCCATATTCATCCTCTTTTGTTCCAACTTCCTTTTCTGTTCCTCCTTCCTTTCTTCCTCCAGGCCCTCTGCTCTCCTTTTGTGTGTTTGGTCCTCTCCGTATTTATTCCCTAATTTCTGAATGCATTCATGCACAAATGCCTTCACATGCACACGAGCTGAGGTGAGCACAATGAGGCCATTTCAGAAGGGATAAATCACATGAATGGGAAAGGTTCGGTCATCATGACACACATGCACGCACGTGCGTGCGCACACACGTGCTCAGGCATATTTAGAGAGTCGGGTCAGCGTACCCCTCTGCAGCAGGAGATACAATTCCTGCCAGTGACAGGAGAAGAATAAGAGGCTGTTGACTGCAGCGTGTGTGTTTGCGAGGCTGCGAGCTGTCTGGCATATCAACCTCGTTATTAAATATCCATGAGACCATTAAGCTAAATAGATGAGGGACTCTGTTATTGCTGCACACACACTTCATGATCAACTGACTGGTGAATGTGAAGAAACACACACTTTCCTGTGTGTGAATAACACAAACGATGACAAAGAAGAGGAAGATGAGAGGATGAAGGAGCAAAAAAGACAGAAGAAAAAAAGAATGTTTTCCACCATATATATTTAGTAATCTCATGTAATTTGTTCGTAATTCATAAAAAAATTGAAAATTATTGGTGTGTAGTGATTCATTTTACTAGACACTCGATTCATAATACAATTTGTGGTTGATGATATGATTTATAATAGATTATGGTTCATTTTGAATGATTTTATATTGGTATTGATAGATTAGATCAGGGCTATCAAACTGAATCGGGTCGTACATGAGAAACATTTATTGAACACTCTAAAACTACATTTTTAAAACTTAAAAAAACATAACTTTTTAACATAATTATGAACTAGATATATAGCATTACCTGTGATTATTCTAGCGTGAATGCTATAAGCTGAATTTGGCCACTAAAGATTCTAGTGCTGATAGCTGAAAATGCTGAAGGTGAAGGCCAGCTAAAATATTAATATAAAAAACATTAGATTAATGCCAAATTAGCCTAGAAATTTAGGTTAGTCAAAACAGCTAGCATGTAGCTGAAGAAGTAGCTTAACGTCAAATTAGCCTACAAAAATGAAAAAAGCTTAAATTAGCCAAAACAGCTAGCATGTAGCTGAAATATTAAACTCAAAAATAGCCTAAAAAATCTAAATAAATGGCAAAATAGTCCAAAAAGCTGCAGAATGACAATTTTTAAAACTGTAACTTTGTAACATAATTATGAATAATAATTAATGCCATCCGTCCTCTGTCCATCCATTCAACATCCATCCATCCCTCATCCATCCATCCATCCCTCATCCATCCATCCATCTATTCATCCATCCATCCATTAATTCTAGTTCTTACTCCTGGTCACCGAGTTGCTGGAGCCTATAACATCTACTGTTGTTTGAAGGTGGGGTTCCCCCTGGACAGTTCTCTAGTCCATCACAAGATCACACAATCACAGTCACTCACCAGAGAGACATTGCAGCCACAGCAATGGATCCCTGAGCAGGTTGTTGGACTGTGGGAGTGTTTCGGGAGTGTTTCGGGAGTGTTTCGGGAGTGTTTCCAGAGTGTTTACGGAGAGTTTCCGGAGTGTTTCTGGAGTGTTTCCAGAGTGTTTCCGGAGTGTTTCTGGAGTGTTTCCGGAGTGTTTCCGGAGTGTTTCTGGAGTGTTTCCAGAGTGTTTCCGGAGTGTTTCTGGAGTGTTTCCGGAGTGTTTCCGGATAAAGGCCACGCATGTTTGGGAACTAGAGAGATCCCAATATTGTTTTTTTTCTGTGTGGTAAGCAGGGTATCCACTACACGCCTGTGCCCATGACAGGAACCACTTTTTAATGTTTTTTTTTTTAATTTTTTTTATTGGATTCTTTTTTCTTCCACACTTCCACACCACTTTTCTCCATCTTCTTCACTGTAACATTGAAATCGACAGACTGACAATTACGGTCACTTTCTGTGTCAGGTTTGAGCCCCACAGTTGATCGGTGATAAATACTGGTTGTTGTGTTCACACTGCAGGGGGCCACACACAGCAAGCTGCTGCTTGTGTTGGTACCTGGGGGGGTTGGACAAAACGTAAGACGAGGAGAGACCCGTCAGAGGACAGAAACTCTGCTCCTCTGCAGCATGGAAAGAGGAGCGCCCCCCCACACATGGGTGTGGATGTTATACTGTTGGAGGGAGGTTACACTTGTCGTTGATGAAGAAAACATGACCACTGGACCTGATGACAAGGCTCATTAAAACACAGAGACAACGGAGGAGCTGAGCTCATGATGTCAGTCCAATTCTAAAGTTCTCCTGCGATGATCATGAAAGTGAGGATAGACGATGATTCCTATTGGTCCGTCTGCGGTCCGTCTTTGTTGCATTGACACAAAACAATGGAACGTTCATTCGTCCAGTGTTTCTCAACCAGTGTGCTGTGAGAAATGACCCATTTTCACTGATCTAAAAACATTTACCATCGCCAGGATAGAAGCTCCGTGATCATCCAAACAGATTCTGATTTAACACTGAGTAGATTGTAGGTGTCATTTTATAAAAACAACAAGAATAAAATTTATCAACAAACTAATCCATGTTTTTGAAAGAAAATTAAAAAAAATCAGGCTAAAGTCACACAAAGCAGCCAAAAATATAAAAATTTCTCACCACGGTCTATTTGACATTGTTTTCAGCTATCAGCTTCGGTGTTTTCAGTTATCAGCTTCAGTGTTTTCAGCTATTAGCTTCGGTGTTTTCAGCTTCAGTGCTTTCAGCTATCAGCTTCAGTGTTTTCAGTTATCAGCTTCAATGTTTTCAGTTATCAGCTTTGATGTTTTCAGCTATCAGCTTCAGTGTTTTAAGCTATCAGCTTCGGTTTTTTCAGCTATCAGCTTCAGTGTTTTCAGCTATCAGCTTCAGTGTTTTCAGCTTCAGTGCTTTCAGCTATTAGCTTCGGTTTTTTTCAGCTATCAGCTTCGGTGTTTTCAGCCATCAGCTTTGGTGTTTTCAGTTATCAGCTTCAGTGTTTTCAGCTATCAGCTTCGGTGTTTTCAGCTTCAGTACTTTCAGCTATCAGCTTCGGTGTTTTCAGCTATCAGCTTCAGTGTTTTCAGTTATCAGTTTCTTTTTTTTAGCTATCAGCTTCAGTGTTTTCAGTTATCAGCTTCGGTGTTTTCAGTTATCAGATTCAGTGTTTTCAGCTATCAACCTCAACATCTTCAGCTATCAGCACTAGCATCTTCAGCAGCCAAATTCAGCTTACAGCATTCACACTAGTATTATCACAGGTAATGCTATATATTTAGTTCATAATTATGTTAAAAAGTTACAGTTTTAAAAATGTAGTTTTAGAGAGTTCAATAAATGTTTATCCTGTTCGTCCCGTGACCTAAGGTGTGTTTTGGAGTTTGACACCTTGTGTGATTGAGTTTGACACCCGTGCTATAACCAGAGATGAAGGCTTTCCCTAAAACCCAGTGGTGACCCGTCACAACATAATGAGCAGACGACCCCCCCATGCAGAGGAGGGGTGACCATTTGGTCATGAAACTCATGAAACAGAATAAGAGGCTTTAACTCACCACCAGGTTTCCAATGACCATGACCAACATGAAGACGAGGATGCAGAGCGGCTGCCCCGCCACCTCCATGCAGTCCCACATGGTCTCAATCCACTCGCCGCACAGTACTCTGAAGACGATGAGGAAGGAGTGGAAGAAGTCCTTCATGTGCCAGCGAGGAAGAGTGCAGTCCTTTGAGATCTTACAGACACAGTCCTGAATCAACGCAGAGACGAGCGCCAGAGTTAACCTTCGGTCAACAGACTCTAGAGCCATCAGACCTTCTGTCTCATCAGCGACATCACCTGGTAGTTCTTTCCAAACAGCTGCATGCCCACCACGGCAAAGATAAAGACGATGATGGCGAGAACGAGCGTCAGGTTACCAAGAGCACCTATGGAGTTCCCGATGATTTTGATTAGGGTGTTGAGAGTCGGCCATGAGCGAGCGAGCTTAAAGACCCGGAGCTGAGGAGAGAGAGACCGGAGTTAAGCAACATGAAGAAGTCTTCTAAAGATTGAAGAATGAACTTCAAACAGATACGCTTTATACTGTAACTGCAGCCAAAACTACAGAGGGGATCAATGTTTGTCAAATTTACACAAATTTATGTTTGGACAAAAACAAACATGGGGGTGGAGGGACCATGATGGGGGTTTTAATCATCAGGACATCTGGAACTGACTGAGTCTGCATGTTTATTTTAGTATCAAATAAAGAAAGCAGAAAATGATATATTGCTAAGATATTATATTAAATGATAACAGAATAATATAAAATTAGCAAAAGAGAAACAAAAACAAATCTTGTTTTTTATTTAAAGAAAAAAAAACATGAATTTGTTCTAATGCTTCATTAACAGAGAGTAAGTCATCTAAAAGAATAGAAATAGAGTTGATCTGTGGTAAACGAAGTCTTTTGATACATGACGCTCAAAAGGTGAAAATAAAAATAAAAATGAACATTTATATATAGATATATACAAATATTGTATTATCTGAATAAAATAAAATGGAGGTCGAATATTTTTTTTCCTAAATATTTATTGTGAAGGCTGGAGAGATATGGCAAATAATATGAAAGTTCAATGAATATATATATATGTGTATATTATATACATGGGCTGGGTATCAAATAGAACTTACAGAAACGATTCGCTTAACATTTTTTTCAATTCTTCAATTCAATTTAATTCTGAGTTTACACATTTCAACACATTTATTTAGAAATACATTAATAATCTACTATATGTTTTGAATATATTTATATTAATCTGATCCAGATCACATCCTGTAAATGTATCAGTGAAATAATGAGATTGTTAATATCATCCAGTGTTACATGGATTCTCTAAAGGAGAAGTTCTAACTAAAATGTTCAGATCATTAACATTGGAAACATTGTTCTGCTTCTCCTGGAGGACGTTTCAGTTTGGACACTAGGTGGTGATCACGCTATAGTATTGCACCTTATTCCAGAAGAAGAAGAAAATATGAGGAAAAAACGATGTTTTAGACTCCACGTGGTTAATTTAATAAATATTTCACTAAAAGAGTTTGGAAAATTCTTGCCTATGAGTTTATAAAGATGTTCATCTTGGTCAACCAAGCGTTAGCATTAGCCGTCCTATAGGAAATTCCATTAAACATTAGCATCAAGCTAGCAGACTTTATCTTTATGAGCTAAATTGATTTATATTTTATTAATCAATTATTAATCTGTTAAGCTTAAATTGATTCAAATCAATCAATTTTATTAACCCAGTCCTCTTAAATCCAGCTAAAACGTTGATTGGAATGTTTTATTATTAGTCAAACATTTATCATTTATCAGTTTGCTGTTACCTGTAGTTATTTTTATGAATTTAAAGTTGTTTTACAAAATCTTCTGTACTAAAAACAGTCAAATCAAAACTACAAGTATAAAGATTTTAGGAACCAAAGGTGAAATTGGCTGCAGTTCCTGCTGTTTACTGTCTGTCAGTATTTCTAATCCTAAACTAGTCGTGAGTTCTTAGACAAGACAAGCAGAAGTGACGGCAAAAACACTTTTCATAACAGAAACCAAAGGATCACAGTGGTTTCCAGCATTTACATAATTGATGGAAAAACAATAGAAACATATAAAGAGAGCTGAAGAAAAGACGTGAGCACAAGTGTGTGTTTACTAGTGTGTGTTTGCTGTGGTTCAGCATGACAATGCCCTGACTGACAGCAGCACAAATCAATGGAGACAGATGACGACGGACTGTGGGGATCACTGTGAGTTTGTGTGATTTCTTCTTCCCCTTGTCAATTTTGGTCCAGTTTCTTGGTTGTCAGAGCATCAAAGTTGGCTTCAGATGAACTTTCTTATGCGGCTCTCTGTTTTCTGCACGATAAGGTAAATTAAAAAAATAAACAAAAACTACAGTGTGCCTAATTTATGACATAAGCTAGAAAAAGGTCTTCATAGTAAACTTATAATTCTCCCTAGAGTGCAGAACTACATGAAATGTTGGGACAGCTTTGATGTTTGCAGCTTGAATTTGTTCAAGATGTCTGGTATCAGAAATGTCTTCATAGAAAACAGACACTTGGACTTGGTTGCTTCGTTGCCATTTGCTGCTGTGACTTGAGTTTCAGGAGGTAATTTACCAGTCTGAAGGAGCGCAGCACGCTGAGGCCTTCGACGTCCGACAGGCCGAGCTCCATGAGGCTGAGGCACACGATGATGCTGTCGAAGATATTCCAGCCGGTCTGGAAGTAGTAGTACGGATCCAGAGCGATGACCTTCAGCACCATCTCTGCTGTGAAGATTCCAGAGAAAACCTGCCAACACACAAACAGGAGTTCACACGCAGACACAGAGGTAGGAATTTTCATGGAAATACATTTTCACTCCAGGAAGTCTTTGGTCATCCAGAGCTAAATATCCAAACGTCTTTCTCTTGACTCAAAAGTCCCTTATTCAAGGGTAGAACAGTGTGTAGGTATAACAGATTTCCTTGGGATGATTTAATGTCTTTGAGTTTCAGTGTTTTGTGATGCTTCTACTCTCAGTTTTCACTCACCCTTCTGTTAAAGGATAAACAAACATACACCACATCTTTTTCCTCCGTCTTCAGATTACATTTCTATTACAAATGTACTGGAGGACCATGTGTGTCCAAGATTGTGTTTAAATTAAGTATACTCTTTGATTGACAGGTCTAAAGGTTAGCTCATGAGTTACTACAAATCGAAGGCTTGTTTTTCCAGCCCCCTTCTTTTTTTTTAACCAGTGATTCAGTGACTTTTCAGCTAAAATGATGATGGTCGTAGAATTACAATGCAAGAGCCCAATGCAAAGAAGTGATGAAAGTATTGAACATTCATTGGGTGCCGCTGCTGTAGCACAGAACTGAGTCATGGTTACTAAAACATAAACAAACCATAATTTTGGGCACAGAAATGACATTTAAACTATCATCACCACCAAACGCACCAAAAAAGAGGCTAATGTTTTTAAAAATGTACTCAATATATACACTAGCATTACCTGAGATAATTCTAGTGTGAATGCTGTAAGCTGAATTTGGCCACTGAAGATGCTGAAATTATTAGCTGAAAACGCTGAAGCTGATCGGTGTAAAAGCTGAAGTTGAAAGCCAGCTAAAATATTAGCTAAAAGCCAAAGTAGCCTAAAAAAACAAAAAAATAAAAAAGTAGGTTAGCCAAAACAGCTAGCATGTAGCTGAAATATTTGCTAAACTCCAAAACAGCCTAAAAAATCTTAGTAAATGCCAAAATAGTCCATAAAGCTAACAGAATGACAATTTTTAAAACTTTTTAACATACATATCAATAATAAAATGCCAGGAATATCATTCCAGAATAAATCAACTTAAACCTTAAATAACTTTCAATATTTTACTCTCCATAAAAATATATTTTGTAAAAATGATACAAGTTAGAAATAAGAACAAGATAACATCAGGTCATTAATAACGATAAAATAAACTATCTTGAGGGCCGGATCCGAGTTTTTTCGTCTGGCAGTGAAAAAATGAATTATTAAAAGGTAGGATCTATTTCAAAACCCTTTAGACTCAACAGCACCCCTGTTGGTGACTATTGACACTACAGTGTTTTATTTATAGCCAAAATGCTTCATTTTTTAAAATAGAAAATAAATCCTTCACAGAGACATGGGCCTCCAAAGCTCATGCACAGCTTGAAACTGAACCAGGAACTGCTAGAGCGATTGATTCAGAGTGGGTCATTTAATGCTGACTATAAACCTCCATGAAAGTTCAAATGAAACGGCTCCAACATTCAAGAATCCAAATGATTACATAAGAAGCTAATCTGCTTCAAGAAACCCCTGTGCTGTGCTGACATGAGTACACCCAACGCACAGCTACCACACGCAGGTATGAACACAGGCAGTCAGGTAAGGACACACACACAAACAAACACACAAACAAACACACCAGAGCTAAATGAAGGGCAGAGTCCGCTAAAGGGTAGGACATTTCAGACCGGGTTAGCTTCACACACAGGCACACATGTGTCACCTCCGATAAGTCCAACTAAAGTACACAAGTTCTTTAAAAGCCAACAAGAGTTCAGCGGTTTGGCTGCAGCACACTGACCCGCTACCTGAACACGAGCGCACGCTCGGCTTAGCAGGGAGCCTAACGCCACCCGACGGCTGAAGTTACCAGTGTGTCACAGACGCCGCCGTTAGCATGGCAGCCAAAGCTCTTCTTGACTTCTTGTCTTTTATTTCCGTGTTTCTTCATCTTGACACTAAATTATTTTTAGTTTGGTGCACTCATTTAGTCTTTGTACAGGGAATCTTATACTCATCTTTGATGCTTTTCAGGACATTTGTCTGACTGTGCACTGATGTCTCTTTAAGGACACTGCAGCAGTTTTTAAATTCAAATTATGACTTCATTTTTAACCTGATAACATTTTTTATTTACAGTTTAATTAAAAGTCTTGGTGAATTTCCATCATGTTAAAGCAGGAGTGTCAAACTCAATCACACAAGGGGCCAAAATCTAAAACACACCGTAGGTCGCGGACTGAACAAGAGAGACATTTATTGAACAAACTAAAGCTACATTTTTAAAAGTTCAAAACTGTAACTTTTAAAGATAATTATGAACTAGATATATAGCATTACCTGTGATAATGCTAGTGTAAATGCTGTAAGCTGAATTTGGCCGCTGAAGATGTTAGAGCTGATAGTTGAAGATGCTGAAAATTATAGCTGAAATCACTAAAACTGATAGCTGGAAACGCCGAAGCTGATAGCCAGCTACAATTAGCTACATGCCAAATTATCCAAAAAAACAACAACAAAAAGAAAACTTAGGTTAGCAAAAACAACTAGCATGTAAAAGTTACAGTTTTTAAAACTTAAAAACTGTAACTTTTAAACATAATTATGAATAATAAAAAGGCAGGAATATTATTCCAGAATAAATCAACTTAAACCTTAAATAACTTTTAATATTTTACTCTCCATAAAAATATATTTTGTCAAACCTATATAAGTTAGAAATGAGCACAAAATAACATAATTAAAAACGATAAAATAAAATGACCTGGAGGGCCGGATCCGGCCCCCGGGCCTTGACTTTGACACGTGTGTTAAAGTCTTATTCCATGTAATACTGGAGCTCCAGTGTTTATGGTCTTTGGTTTAACACGCTCATTCCAGTGACTGTAGGAGAAAAGCGACTTTGTGTTTAAGCGTCAGTGGAGACGTCCCAGATGTTAAAGGGTTAACAATATATTTTTTCCTAACTGTAAACAGAATAACCAGATCCAGAACCAGTTCCCACCAGGTGTTCTGTTCAGGTGATTGAAGACATTGGAGTGCCCCCCCCCTCCCTCAGCTGTGCTTTGATCTTTACACCTCCCTCATCAGTCCATCTCTGCAGACCTCAGCAGCTCCGCCTCTCCGTGATGTGAGCTCCGTTTGTTCTGGGTCTCCCACCAGCCGTTCCTCTGGTTCTCGTCGTGATCTGAGCGGATCCTCGATGTGACTCGGCCTACGTGACGGTTTCCCTGCCAGTCTGAAAGAGGAATCCTCCAGCCTGGTGTCGGTGGGTGTGTACGGTGCGAGCGCGATGCTCGGGTTTGAGGTGTGCACACATGCAGATGATCCTCTTCCATGAGCTCGTTAACTCTGTAGTGCGCTGATTAGCTCCTCAACAATCACGCTGTTATTACTGACATCAGGAGAGGCTCTCAGGAAGAGGACGGTGATGATCAGGGATCTACCTGGATACAGTCGGTGCAGTGTTCACCAGCCACAGCAATGTTCAAACACAGAGGGAGATATTTCAGTGAGCTCTAGTGGTGCAGTCTGCTGTTTAAAAAGAGCTGCATTGTTTTGTTTCAGCTTCATGATAAGAATTAGCAACACTGGACATAGAAAGGAATATTTGAAACACCTAATAATTACAAATAGACAACGGTTCCATCTTTAATCATTATTTTTTTAAGATTAGCTGTAGTTGCACTTCTAAGGAGCTATTTTGGGGCGAAAAATATTTAAAACCCAAATAAGACATTTTGAGAAAATTATGGTGTTTGGCCAAAAAAATTGAAAATTTAGAAAACGTTTTTGCTATTCTAAAGTAAACTTAATTATTTTCAGCCTCAAATGTTCCATTTTTTTGGTTTAAAAACTC
>NC_050531.1:23635791-23644705 GCF_002922805.2 Oryzias melastigma | reverse complement strand
TTCTTTGTTCTGTAATCTGAAATTTTTTGTTTTAAAACTTTTGGCCCAATTGTGACACTTTGAACAGGCTAGAAGAGCATTTTCTACACTATAAAACTCTGCTTTTTACACCCGTCTTGGGAGAACTTCAGACTATGATAGTACAGACTAAACCGCCACTTTCTGGTTGTAATTTTTACAGTTCACAGAGTCAGTGAATCACCACCCTCATCGATTTTGATTGGTCCTTTGTGTTAGCCCCGCCCAAACGCTATATGCCAAATTAGCCTAAAAAATAAAAACCTCAGGTTAGCCTAAACAGCATGTAGCAGAAATACTAGCTAAACTCCAAAATAGCCTAAAAAATCTTAGTAGAATAGCAGAATGATCATTTTTAAAACGGTAACTTTTTAACATAAATATGAATAATAAAAAGACAGGAATATTATTCCAGAATAAATCAACTTAAACATTAAATAACTTTCAATATTTTACTCTCCATAAAAATATATTTTGTAAAAATTATACAAGTTAGAAATAAACGCAAGCTAACATCAGGTCATTAATAACAATAAAATAGAATTATCTGGAGGGCCGGATCCGGCCCCCGGGCCTTGACTTTGACACGTGTACACCGTCCTCTAGAGGAGCAGTGCGCCAAATTCACTACTAGGAAATTATTTAGTTGTTAAATTATGAATCTAACCCTCTAAGGAAGGGTTTAGGTCCAGCTTTTAGACATGAACATGGATTTGAGGCCACAACCTTCCAGACTCAGGTCAGACCATCCGCCAACCATCTGGCCTCTGAGCTGGTGCTAATGCTAATGCTAACATCAAGCCAAATCAGTATCCGGCCCTCCAGATCATTTTATTTTATTGTTATTAATGACCTGATGTTATCTTGCGCTCATTTCTAACTTGTATAATTTTGACAAAATGTATTTTAATGAAGAGTAAAATATTGAAAGTTATTTAAGGTTTAAGTTGATTTATTCTGGAATAATATTCCTGCCTTTTTACAATTCATATTTATGTAAAAAATTTACGGGTTTAAAGTTTTAAAAATTGGCATTCTGATAGCTTTTTAGACAATTTTGCAATATAGTAAGATTTTTTTAGGCTATTCTGGAGTTTAGATGATATTTCAGCTACATGCTAGCTGTTTTGGCAAATTTAGGCTTGTTTTCATCATCTTCAGCAGCCAAATTCAGCTTACAGCATTCACACTAACATTATCTCAGGTAATGCTATATATCTAGTTCATAATTATGTTAAAAGGTTATGATTTTCAAGTTTTCAAAATGTAGTTTTAGTGTGTTTAATAAATGTTGATCCTGTTCAGCCGTGACCTAAGGTGTGTTTTGGATTTTGACTCCTTGTGTGATTGAGTTTGACACCTCTGGTCTACAGAGATGCAACAATGAATGATTTCCATCTTGTTTAAGAAGTCATAACAAAGCTGCGCTGCCTTCAGGTGCATGTGCAAGAGTGGGACAAATGAGACATTTGACAAAGACTACAGAACCAATAAAAAGTCTAAATATTGTTTGGACCAGTTTACTTCTTATCTCAGCACCAGCAGGCGTTTTACAGCGACTCAGAGGACTTCTTCGTGGATCAAAGTGTAGCTATTGTGCGTCTACTGTTCTCCCTCAGTGTGGCACAGATTCCAGGCCTCTGGACCCTCAAACGCCTCCAAATCTTGACGGTGTGTGCAGAGCGCGTGCTGACAGCAGGCTGATGAAGTTTAACACAGGTCAGCTGTCAAACGTGAGCAGCTGCTGCTGGCCTCAAACTAAAACAACAGTAAGCTGCTCATGCAGCACATTATGTAAAAATCCTCCTCACAGATCACTCTTCACATCCCAGCTTGCTTTCGTGCATCTTCGTCTTTTCCTGACTCTGTTTTTAGTCCAGGAAAGGTGTTTAAAGAGGAGAAGATGCATCAGATCTTCTCAGCAGTGAAACCGAGATCCTGAAAACATTCATGAACCATCTGGAGGGCGTCCTGTGTCACGCTGATGTGAAATGACTCCAGAGATCTTCAGGTTCTTCCATGTTTTTCAGCACAGAACTTCAGCCGTCAACTGTCATGAAACCACGATGGCAGATCATTCAGCAGATTTCTAAAAATCCCTTAAGAACTAACAAGTTCAGCAAATACTTTCACACTCTCTCCCAATGTTTTCATTGATAACATTTTTAAAGACTTTCTCTGATGTAAATGATGTTCTTGGTGTTTTTAACATGTTCTTGTGACATTTTTTTGATGATGGAGGTCATAGATAAAGACAAGTAAGCAAAAAAAAAAGAACATTTATAAGTGTTTATTCAAGTTGTTGAGAATCAAAATCAGACAAAAAAATGCTGTTTGAAAAATGTTATATTAGAAAAGACACTTGGGGGCCACAAGCTTCCTGCTCCATTCCAACAGATCCGTGAACGTCTTTGTTTTCATCTGAGCTGGAATCTGGATCAGTATTGCAGTTGTGCAGCTAATGTTAGGTTGGGGGGGTGTAACAGTCCCGCCCACAACCCAGAAGAGAATTTCTAATGAACTCCTGCTGCTCTGCAGAAACTATGTCCTAGAAAACCACACAGGTGTTTAAATTTTGACTAAAAATGGCTGAACTGGGAACGGTTTTACAATAGATCAAAAGATGATTAAACTGTTTTTTGTAAATATTTTGAAATCTATCCTTTGTAAATCTTGCATTTTCATTTTTTGCACTTTTAGTTTCTCCAAATTCTCAGAGCTGTTGTAACAATTGCCTCACTCTTTACTGTTATTCCTTTTTATCAAGAATCGTGGCTCAGCTAGCAGCTTTTGGAATGAAATACAGGGTTTGAGTGAATTGTCTTTGTTTACATTTTTGTCTTTTACAGATAATTTAACATTTTTTATTAATTTGAAAGGTTATTAAGTGCATGAGATTTAAATCTTCCTACGATACATAATCATGCTCTCAGGTTCATCTGACAGCATTCAGACAGTGTTTGTGCAGATTTAGAGGAAGTCTTTCTTTGAAGTGTCATTTCTGCAGAAGACACATCTCAGTGACCAAAGTTCTTAGAGCAGCAAGAACATTTGTGTGTTTGTTTATTTTGTGTGTGCGTGTGCGCCGCCGGCTCACTAACACACACACAGGATGTGGACCATCAGCACTCCGTAATAACAGTAACATCAGCAGAGGCAGGATGAGTGTGTGAGAAAGACACGTGATTCTGTTGGTCACAAGCAGTCAGATGTAATGAGCAGCACACACCGACGCACACAAACACACAATGACTGGCGGCTTTGGGCTGGTGGAGCAGTCGCAGCAGAAATGATTATAATGAAGAGCTTATTAGAGGCTGTATTTCTTTTTTAATTCGCAGCAGTTTTGACAGGAACAACTTTCTGTATCTGAAGGAGCAGAAGTGGGATCAGGTTTGTGCTGTGGATGCTAAAGAGCCACAACTGAAAGCATAACACTACATCTGAGGGCTGGGCGATATATCGATGTTATCGATTAATTCAATTTTTTGTTTTAGGCTATTTCTTTTTTGAAAATCGAGATTTTACTACTCCACCCGTAGATGGGCGTAAAGTCCGTCTCTTGCAAAGCGCGGACATAAAGCTGCAGAGGAGATTCTTCAGTGAGGCAGAGAGAAAAAGAAAAGAAAAAACGAGCGTGTTTCGAGAGGCCCCCACCTCACCCACCACCTCTGTTTGGTAACCGTCTCCATGCTAACTGCCTGTGTAGCCTTTAGCTCTTTGGCTGATGCAGGTTATCTTTACAGGTTATATTTAGTTGCTCTTTGTCTTTGAGCTAATTTCCAAAGAAAATGTTAAAATAAAATAGTTGTTAAAAATATTCTGTCAATTGTAACCTTTGTTAAAGAAAGTAAGAATAGGGAGGAAAAAAAAAGATTAAAATCAAAAATCAAATTTGGATTGAAAAATTGGAGCTTGTTTTTTTTTGGCCATATCGTCCATTTCTAGTGCATCTGTGTTCATCTCCAACCTGAATGAAACGGCATCATCAGAACTAAACTCAGCAGATCTACAAACAAATGACAACCAAAAACTTCAAATCAATAATCAAATCAAAATTCCGATCACGGTTCCAGCAGCCGCTGTCCTGAACTTGGCTAGTTTGAGACCAGATCAGGTCACCAGGTTACCACTGCTGGTCGGCTCTGATCCAGCACGGAGGTTCCTCCTCTGCAGATTTACATTGAAATGAATTATGTTTTTGCAACTAAGACGTCCAACAATGTAAGGTAAACCCATGAAGCAGGTCGTAGCTGGCTTTGGCTCATGACAGCATGAACGCCTGCGCTGCCTGTGTTGCAGAGACGTGCACGTGTGCAGCGTGGACAGCAGAAACGGGAGAGCGAACAGAGCGGCGAGTGAAAGCATGAGCTGACTCCGTCAGCACGCCGTTGTCCTGACATGATCCTCACACACCAGCTTACATAACGCTCACGCTCTCGCTAAAATGGAAGGTAAACATCTGCCAGGATTACAGCTTTGATCCTGAGAAAACTCCCGACTGCAGCGGGGTCGCCACCGTCTGCAGCCGACTCCTTCAAGAAACACCCATGAAAACAGCTTTTTAACTCACTGAAGCTTTTTTCTGTTTACATTTGGATTCAACACGAACAACAAATCATTCCTCTGATAAATTTGGACCTTAAGTCCCTTTTATTCACACAGCAAGTTTCTCCTGAATAGGAAAACACACAGTCGTCTGACAAAAGATACTAAGATGATGTATAGGAGGCATCAATGAAGAAAATACATTTTTATTCAGATTTTGTCGCAGGTGTGAATGATTTGGAGCTCAAATCTAAATGGAAGACTGATGACCTGAACTGTGCTTCTGAATATTATTTCACCACATTAGAAGCATTTAAAGTTTAAATCTGGATTAAAAAAAATCTACTTTTTCTCTGGTTTAAAATAGAGATTGACACATAGAGGAGATAGAAATAGACTTAAGAGATAGAAAAGCAAAAAACAAAATGTATTGTTTCAGAAATAATTCGAAAAGCAAATGTTTAATTTTAAAATGAGTTTTTCATTAAAGCTTCTCATAAATGTAAATATTTATTGAAGCTTTTTTCTTCTTTTGGTAAAGTTAGGCTCTAGATGTCTTGTAAAATGACTTTGCAGTTTCCCTTAGTGGTCATAGGTTACCAGAGCCTAACAGGTCACCAGCCTGACACAGTCACACACCCATACACACATGGACACTTTAGAATCATCAATCAACCTATGAAGCATGTCTCTGCCCAGAGAAACCAAAAGGAGAACATCCAAACTCCACACAGAGAGGAGATTTGGATCCTTCTCTCTGGGAAGCATGAGCTAAGCACTGCGCCAAATGTCCTCCTGAAACAAAGAAGCACGTTCCCTTCATCACACTTCCAAAAGGAACAAACAGCTGCAGGTTCCTACTCTTATTAGCATCTCCTTTCAGCTTCCAGCAGCCTGAGCTGAAAACACCTGACGTCCACGCATCCACCAGTGTCTGTAGGCCTTTCACACCTCAGGTGAACCGATTAGCATACAAACAGAACAAACAGTGGAGTTAGTCACAGAGGTCTAAAAGCTACCCGACCTGTTTCTGTCAGATCTAATAGTCCAACTCCCTTTACATTTTCCAGCAGACCCACCATCCACAGGTATCAGTTTTAAAGTGCTGTCACATGTCCAGAGGTGGCTTCCAAAATGGGTCTGGTTGTTTTTCGCCTTTAAAAGCAACTCGCTCCAGGTTTGTTTGCTGGAAGAGCTTTTTGGGGACATTCCTTAACTCTGTTTAAGGAAAAGTTTAGAAAAACTCCCGGAGAAACTGAACAGAAACTGGAGACTCAGATTTTGATTTCATTGAACTTTAGAATCCCTCAGAAAGGGGCTCCACACATAACAAACTCCACACACAACAAACCCAGAAGAAAAGTGAGATCCAGCAGGACCCGCCACCCTTACCAGGTTTCCGATGGTGAGCATGCCGTTGAACTCATCCGTCATGGGGTAATGCTCCATGGCCATGAAGAGCGTGTTCAGCACGATGCACACTGTGATGGCCAGGTCCAGGAAGGGGTCCGTCACCATGATCTTCACCAGCTGCTTCAGCCTCAGCCAGGAGGGGGAGCACTCCCACACCAGGTACTGGTGGGCAAAAACGTACCAGCAGGGGTGGCATTTCTTATGAGACTCCTCCAGCTCTGCAGGTCAACAGGAGTGAAGGGAGTTCAGGGGCTGGAGCATGTAAAGTGAAAAACTTGGAACGGAAAAAGAAACAGTTTCATTCGATTGTGATGACTGTCCGGTTTTCTTTTTTGCCTCTGACCTCTCAAACTTTATTATCTAACCTGAAGTTAACGGGACAGGCTTTAGGATCGGTTCAAGACTCCCACGCTAATATAGATACACTTTTTTAATTTGGTCACCCACCCATCCATTATCTAAACCTGCAGAATTCCCATTCATGAATGAATGGATTTTAACGCGTTTTGAATTTTAGCAACTCAAAAATTAAATTTTGTTTTTCTAACTCTTACCACAACAATATCAAACAAGAAAAGTTGCATTACCTGTAATAATGCTAGTGTGAATGCTTTCTGCTGAAATTAGTCACTGAAGATGCTGAAGCTGTTGGCTGAAATTACTCTAATTTCTGAAAGGATTTGCTGAAAATGCAAAAGCTATTTGCAAAATGCTAAATTTGCTAAAAAAGACTGGAAATTTTGTTAAAGAACTATGAAAAGGTGCTGAAGATGATCTAAATTTCAGAACATTTTTAGTAAAATTGCTTTAAAAATCCCTGATGCATGCCAATTTAGCAAAAATATTTAATGTGTTGCTTAAATATGAGCTAAACTCCAAATTAGCCCAAAAGACCTTAGTAAAGACCAAAATAGCTAAAAAAGCTAGCTTGCTGCTCGAATAATAGTTAAACTCCAAAATAGCCCCAAATTCCTCAGTAAACTAAATTAGTCAAAAATTTTAGCCTGTTGCTAAAATATTAGTTAAACTCTAAATTAGTCTATAAAAACTTCAGTAGATAACAAATTAGCCAAAATCGTTAGCATTTTGCTAAAATATTAGCTAAACTCAAAATATTTTGAAAATTACTATAGAAGATAAAAACATAGTGCATCAATATATTTAAAGTCTTGTTACTAATTTACTTAAAATTAAGAAATTTGAGGGGCTGCACGGTGGCGCAGTGGTTAGCGCTCTTGCCTCACAGCGAGAAGGCCCCGGTTCAAATCCCGGCTGGGACCTTTCTGTGTGGAGTTTGCATGTTCTCCCCGTGCATGCGTGGGTTTTCACCGGGGACTCCGGCTTCCTCCCACCGTCCAAAAGCTTCATAGGTTGATTGGTGACTCTAAATTGCCCCTAGGTGTGAATGTGAGAGTGAATGTGTGTGATTGAGGCCCTGAGACGGACTGGAGACCTGTCCAGGTGAACCCCGCCTTCGCCCATCAGCAGCCGGGATAGGCTCCGGCACCCCCGCGACCCCGAAAGGGAAGAAGCGGACAAGAAGATGGATGGATAAGAAATTTGAAGACTTTGTCATTCATTTCCAATAGGGCATATTTTACTTGATATTAAATAAACAACGTTTATCAATATCAGATATACAAGCAGTAATGTCCTGAACGAGCTGAACGTTTGGATACCAAGATTGCTGAAAGTGTGGTTGAGTTTTTACATGTTGAAAAACGTACAGAAAGTTTATTTATTCCAAGTAATGTCTTTAAAAAATGGGGATTTGGTGTCAGGAGTCGGCACTCTGTCTCCCCCTCTGGTCACCGGTAGGAGTCATCTCCAGAGTACTGACTGCACTACATCTCCCAGCAGCCCCAATGCACAGTTCCTGGATCCTGCTTAGCTGGCTCTGACAATCACCCACCTGCTTCTTAAGCAGCACACAGAACCACACTCTGTGTGAAGTATTGTTTGTACCACTGCCTGCATTACTGAGCATTTCTATCTGGACCTGATTCATTTGATTCTTTAAATTATTATTTTTCAGCAAATCTTCATATTCTAATCCTTTTTATATCCCTTTGTGTAATTCCAATACAAAAAAGTTATGTTTAAAAAAAAAAGGTTTCAAATAAAACATGACACCAAACCACATTTAATTAGAAAATAATTACATTTAAAAAAGAAAAAAATGCCATTAGAATTAAAACATGGCAAGGAAAGATGACTAAAAGTAGCGCAGATGGATGATTGAAAACACTTTATAATTTTCTGAATAAAGATCTGTTTCTGTATGAGACACAACTGTTAAGGGGAGAAGAAGAAGTGACTCAGCAAAGCTTGAACAGCTGTTGGATCATCTTCAGTTTATTTGAATAACCTGATAAAAGTCTAACCTCATCCTGTGTTTAACTGAATGCAGTCTGTGAAAATTAAGTTTCCACACTTCAGAACTGACTTTTAGACTTTATAAACTAGAGTCCCAGAAGGCATGGTGTTGTTATCAGAGGAAATCCTCACGACCTATCAAGTACAAGCACATAAACAAGGTGTGCAGATTTGCACAAATGTTAGTCAAAATATCAACAAATGAGTTTTCACTGTTGATTTCGGCCTAAACTTGACCTCAGTGAGAGTCTGGTTGTTTTTCTTCATCCTGTCACAGACTCTCTTATATTATATGGAGTCAGAGTGTAGTAAAGTTGAAAGATAAAATGACATTCTGTTGGCTTTTTGGACTATTTTGGTATTCATTAAGGTTTTTCAGGATATTTTGGTGTTCAGCTAAAATTTCAGCCACATACTTTGGCTAATTTAGGCTTTAATCTGTTTTTTTATGCTAATTTGGAGTTTAGTTAGTAGTTCAGCAGCATGCTAGCAGATTTGGCTAATTTAGCCATTTTTCTGTTTTTTATGCTAATTTGAAGTTTAGCTAATATTTCAGCTG
>NC_050531.1:23625085-23635616 GCF_002922805.2 Oryzias melastigma | reverse complement strand
ACTATGGTTGTTTTTCTTCATCCTGTCACAGACTCTCTTTCATGCCCGTTACACACTAGGCTGCCAGGATTAGTCGACTAATTTAGTAGTCAATTAGTCGTTATCTTATATTATATGGAGTCAGAGTGTAGTAAAGTTGAAAGATAAAATGACATTCTGTTAGCTTTTTGGACTATTTTGGTATTCATTAAGGTTTTTCAGGATATTTTGGTGTTTAGCTAAAATTTCAGCTACATACTTTGGCTAATTTAGGCTTTAATCTGTTTTTTATGCTAATTTGGAGTTTAGCTAGTAGTTCAGCAGCATGCTAGCAGATTTGGCTAATTTAGCCATTTTTCTGTTTTTTAGGCTAATTTGAAGTTTAGCTAATATTTCAGCGGCATGCTAGCAGATTTGGCTAATTTAGGCTTTTTTGTTTTTTTAGGCTATTTTGGAGATTAGCTAATATTTCAGCTACATAGCTGTTTAAGCTAACTTAGTTTTTTCAGTTTTTCAGGCTAATTCGGCATTTAACTAATATTTTAGCTGGTTATCAGCTTCAGTGATTTCGGCTATTAGCTTTAGCGATTTTAGCTATCAATTTCAGTATCTTCAATAGCCAAATTCAGTTTACAGCATTCACACTAGCATTATTGTAGGTAATGCTATATATCTAGTTTTTAGTTATTTTAAAGCTAATGATGGTTAAGATGTATGTTTTACATCCAGTTTGCTCATGACCTGATTAGTCGACTAACTGGGAAAAACAATCAGTGATTCGTCGAGAAATAAATAATTGTTTGTGGCAGCACTATTACACACACATAAACGTTACACTTTTCTGATACCTGTGGTTGAGCATGTGTCATCACATGAGGTTTGTGCATATAAGGTAAAGATGAAAGATGTATTTCTTCTTGCATTTTTGTGCTATGAAATATCCCTTTGGTTGAGTTCAGACTGAAGAACCTGCAGGCTGAACTGCTGCTTGAACCTGTGTTTACCTTCCATGGCGTCTGTGAGGTAGCTGGTTGCGCTGGGCGCTCTTCCTCGCCGTTCCGAGCCGTTTGCGGATGAAGGCCGAGGCAGCAGCATGGTACTGAGCTCTGTGGTGGACGTGGGAACCTGAGAAACGAAAAAGGAAAGGAAGGGGAGTCGGTGGAGGAGTCACACCTGCAGCAGTCTTACACAGGTGTAACACGGCCCTGTCACTCAGTTGTGAGCATTTCCTCCATCACCGGGGCAACAGCCGCAGATCCAGCCTGCCATTTGGTGATTCAGAGGAATGATGGAGCAGCAGCTCTGATTGTATCTGCAGCTTTGTCTTTCTCACCACAACAAACTGCTGCAGGATTTTATAAATCACATGAAACAACCAAACAACTAATGAACTCCGCCCGTAAGGATCTTCATCTCGCCGTGCAACAGAGGAGAAACCCATTTCTTCACGTGGGTCTGCTCTGAAGCACAGACGTTTACGTTTAAGTGACTTTTTGTTTCAGCATGACTTTATAAAGTCATGAAAAGGATGCTGTGTATTTTTTGAGGCTGGTAGCTACGTGCTAACATAAATGAGCTATTGATGAGAGTTAGTGGTGTCTGAATCTGAAGACACTGTTTTTCCATATTTGGGGGCTAAATCGAGGGGTAGGGTAGGAAGAAGAATTTGGATTTAACTTTTTCTTGTTTACTATTTTTGTGATCCTGTACTAACAGTGGAGTTCCACAAACACGACAGCTTGAATGAAAAACACCCTGATCAAAGTGTTTTCCTCAGTCTGTTGCTAAATTACATGACAGGATAGAACGGAAGACTGTTAAATAGTTTTGTTAATAAAAACTAATGTTAGCATTAATTATGCTGCAATTTGTTTCATTCTAAAAGAATGTCATGTTTATAAATTCTTGGATCTGGTATTTAAGGCAAAGATCATTGGCTTGTTAGGAGGATGTGGACTGTAGTGATCATAGTTATGTGGATGTTAAGTAAACATTCTCACTATAGTGATTCTCCTGCTCCTTTCTGTACGTTTTTCAGCACGTAAAAACTCAATCACACTTTCAGAGCTTTCAGCAATCTTGGTTTCAAAATGTTCATCTCGTTTAGAACATTACTGCTTGTATTTTTGGTCTTCATAAACTTTATAATTTTTGAAATATTGAGCAAAATCTGCCCCGTAGGAAATGAATAACAGTTTTCAAATATCATTTTAAGCAGATTAACAATAAACCTTTAAATATATTTGTGGGGTATGTTTTCCTCTTTTATAGTAATTTTCAAAAAAAATTAGAGTTTGGCTAATATTTAAGCAACATGCTAGATTTTGGTTAATTTGTTATCTACTGAGGTTTTTTAGGCTAATTTAGAGTTTAGCTTCTATTATAGCAACATGCTAATGTTTTGAGTAATTTAATTTACTGAGGAATTTTAGGCTATTTTGGAGTTTAGCTAGTATCTAAGCAAGACACTAACTTTTTTGCAAAATTAGCATGTATTAGGGATTTTTAAGCAATTTTACTACAAATTTTTCAGAACTTTGGCGCTCTTTCGTAAGTTCTGTGATTAATTTACAGTGTTTAAACAAATTTAACATTTTGCAAAAAGCTTTTGTATTTTCAGCAAATCCCTACATTAATTAAAGTAAATTGTCTCACCATTTGTAGTAAAAAAGCTTCATCATCTTTAGTGACTACTTTCAGCAAAAAGCATTCACACCAACATTATTACAGGTAATGCAGCTTGTCTAGTTCAATTTGCTTAGATGATGTTGTGCGTCCAGATGCTTGAGGGAACCTCTCCATAAATAAACCTAACTGAACTTTCCCGGCTGAGAACTTCACAAGTGTTTTTGGAAATTCATTTAGAAAAGAAAAGCTTTGCTTCAAAAGTATGAAAGCAAAGCAGATTTTTTCATAAAGTTGTGTCGGTGTGACTTGTTCTCAGCTGCTGGTCAGAAGCTTGTAAAGGTAAAACCCTGCGGAGGTCCCCGGTGAGTTTTAGATTTCTGTGCAACAAAGAACCTGCGTGAACCCGCTTTGCCCAGGTGTGGTTGCATAACGGTTCCTGGTAACTGTCCCTCCACTGAGACGTGACGCATGGGCCTGAAGGTTGCCGCCCACAAAGCGCCTACATGCTGCTTGTGTGTCAGGCTGGAAAGCACCAGGAAAACACACGGGTGTGCACGCTCTCACAGCAGCCACCCGGGTGCTGATTCTGCTTCATTCTGCTGCTGTGGGTTGCCATGGGGACATTTCCGTGGCAATAAAGAGCGCTCCCTCCGCCTCCCACTCGTGTCTGCATCAGTCTCAGCGGGTCTGCGCGCTTCCAGAATAAGAGGAGGCAAAAATACTTTGTGTCAAAACATGAAACTATAAACTGACCCCACGCCAGCCGTGCACTCCAACGCACGCCCTGCGGTTTCAATTCAGCTCCCCCCATTTATCAGGAAACTTTTCAGCTGTGTTTGAACTTTCAGTCTTTTAGTTGTCACAGCAGTGATTAGTTGAAGGAAATAGGTCTGAGTATAAGGTTCACAGCAGTTCTGAAATGTCCAGCTGGAGGAAATGTCTGCAGACTCTTCAGAGCAGCAGGTTTCCACCTGTATGTGAGGGGATCAGCTGTGCACCGATAACCTAACATCCCAGCTGGAGGCTGCACTGCTTCAGGTCCAGCACAGACACCTGAAAGCAGGTCTGTGGAGAAGTGAGAAAGGCTCCATACTTTCTGATCTAACTATTTTCCCACTGTCACCTTAGAGCGGGGTGTCAAACCCAGGGGCCAAAATCCAAAACACACCTTAGGTCGTGGGCCGAACAGGATAAACATTTATTAAACACTCTAAAACTACATTTTACATTTTTTTAAACCCTAACTTTTGTACTTAATTCTGAACTACATATTTAGAACTCAAAAACTTTAACTTTTAACAAAAATATGAACTAGAAATATAGCATTGCCTGTGATAATGCTAGTGTGAATGCTTTAAGATGAATTTGGCTGCTGAAGATGATAATGATGATTCCTGAAGATGCTGAAGTTTTATAGCTAAAAAAAATGAAGCTGAAATCACTGAAGCTGATAGCAGAAAATGCTTAAGCTGATAGCAAGCTAAAATATTAGCTAAATGCCAAATTAGCAAAAAAAGAAAATAAAAAATCGATGTTAGCTAAAACAGCTAGCATGTAGCTGAAATATTAGACTCCATAACAGCGTAAAATAAATATTTTGGCTAATTTAGGCTTTTTCCGTTTTTTAGGATATTTTGAAGTTTGGCTATATGTTAGGCTACGTGCTAGCTGTTTTGGCTAGCCTAAGTTTTTTAGGATAATTTGGCATTTAGCTAATATTTTAGCAGGCTATCAGCTTCAGCAATTTCAGCATCTTCAGCTATCATCATTAGCATTTTCAGCGTCCAAATTCAGCTTACAGCATTCACTCTAGCATTATTGGAGGTAATGCTATATTTTTTTTTGTGGTGGCACGCTGTGTTTTTGCCAAAATGGAGCTTGTGAACATCAGGGCAACGTCCCAACGTTTTGCCCGCAGCAACGGAAAGGGGACGGTGGAGAAAGGAGGCAGCAAGCCGAACTTTAACCAACATGCTGCTTGTGTGTCGCTGAAATCTTGTTGGTAGTTAAACGGTCCTCCTGTCACTCGCCTTCACTGACAACCACTGATGAAAAACCTCCACCAGGATCTCCTTTTGACCTATGTTGATTTTCCATGCTTGCATGTACATTTGTGTGTTGTGTGTTGTACATTTGTTGTGCATTATTGTGTGCATTGCATTTGTTTGTTTCCCGTGCTTGGCGCCGTGGATGGCTGCCTCGGTGTGTTGGTGCGAGTTGGGCACCATCATCACCAAGACAAATTCCTCGTATGTGTAATGGCAATAAAGTTGCTTCTGATTCTGATATCTAGTTCATAATTAAGTAAAAAAGTTAGGGTTTAAAAAATGTGTTCAATAAATGTTTTTCCTGTTCGGCCCGCGACCTAAGGTGCGTTTTGGGTTTTAGCCCCTTGAGTCTGACACTCCTGCTATAACTCATGGTTGTTCTGGGACCGTCCCTATACTGAGTGGCCAGCAGATCTTTCTGCACCACATACATACCAGACATCAAACCAAATAACCGAGATGGTAAGTTACTGGTGCGCTGCTGAGCCCCTCACATGGAGGGGGAAACCTGCTGTTCTGACGAGTCCCCAGGCATCCGCTCCAGCTGGACATTTTTAATCTGGTTTAATTTAATCAGTCTAATCTAATTTAACTAATGTCTCTAAATGCTTTCACCATAGTTGTCAGTTTTTAGTTCAAGATGGAGATTTGTGTGAGAGCCAGAGCTCATGTCCTCTACAGGATTTTCTCCATGTTCCTTCATTTCTCCTGAATGTCAGTTAGGGTAACATTTTGGGTTAAAGACAATTTATCAGCAGACAAATCGGATGATCGTTTGTGGTCAGATCAGAGCAACGTTTCTTCAGTAGGTACTTGTTATGTACACTCGTGTCTCATATTATTTTGGTCTGCTCATTTTCTCATTGTTTTACAATTTACAATTTGATTTACAATTTAGTTAAGACATTTTTACGAAAAACAAAAACTGATTTCATGATGACACAGAATACATTCTTTTGTTCTTCTATTGTTGTAGAAGTGAACCAAAATGATCATCTCTAACTGACTGACTTATTGAATGAACGAATTTAGTGAATCTCTCCCTGTGAGATCAATAAAGTTGAATTCAATTCAATGGGTATGAGTCAAGTCTCTAGGAGCAGCAGCTGTTTCAGCTGATGTGAACATGAAAGAAACTCCACCAAGAAACTAGATTAAAAAAATGACTCGAGACCTGAGGCTCCGAGCTCAGAGCCTCAGGTCTCGAGTGCTTCACACAGCTGTAAAAAAGACACTGCTCTTTATTGTGAGAGAAACACAAAAAACACTACGAACAGACCTGCAAAGATCATCTATGTTGACAGACATCCCACTCTAACAGGTCAAACACATGAAGACAATGTGCTAATGTGGATCAGAAACAACTTCCCAATTAACCAATCTATTTAGAAGAAAATTAGCAATCAAAACTAGCTTTATTATTTTTTTCCAACAATTCTGACCGCAGAAGTTGTTGTCTAAATACATAGAGCTAAAAAAAATCAGACATGGTTGTTCTCGTCTTCAGTAGTTGTTTATGCAATTTCAAAAAGTTAGCTCAGTCTATGACTTAGAATAAGGTGCTGTTTTGATTTAGATAAAGTGTATTAGACATAATCACTTAAAGTACAAAGATTTTATTATTCATAATTATGTTAAAAAGTTACAGTTTTAAAGTTTTAAAAATTGTCATTCTGCTAGCTTTTTGGATTATTTTGGCATTTACTAAGATTTTTTTTAGTCCACTTTGGAGTTTAGCCAATATTTCAGCTACACACTAATTTAGACATTTTCAGTTTTTTAAGGTTATTTTATATTTAGCTATCTTTCCAGTTACTGCTAGCTGTTTTGGCTAACATAAGTTTTTTATTTTTAGTTTTTTAGGCTCATTTGGTATTTAGCTAATATTGTAGCTGGCTATCATCATTAGCATTTTCAGCAGCCAAATTCATCTTACAGCATTCACACTAGTATCATCACAGTTAATGGTATATATCTATTTTATAATTATGTCAAAAGTGTTGGTTTTAAAGTTTTAAAAATGTAGTTTTAGAGTGTTCAATAAATCTTTATCCTGTTCGGCCCGCGACCTAAGGTGTGTTTTGGATTTTTCACCTTCTGTACGATTGAGTTTGACACTCCTGATGTAGAACCAAAGGCCTGCATAGACAAACTTCGGTCCAAACTATTCCAAGAACTCCATTTAAAATGGCTCAAATCATCTTGGACTTTAGAGAATATTAGAGAACGTGAAAACTCTTCAAGCATGTAGTACGTAACGAGCACTGTATGGAGGCTGAAGAAGGTGGAGAACCTTGACTACACTGCAGGCGGACTGTTACTACATCTTCTTTTGTTTGTTGCATAACAGAGATCTTCTGGACAACGGGTGAGCAGGAGGGTCAGAATACCGTAGGAATAAACTGCCTCCTGCATCCTCACCATTCACTTAATTGGAAACTATAGCTAGAGTTGTAAATAATCAGGCCTCTTTGACTGAAGGCTTCCTGCCTTTACAGCTGGATTCTGTTGAGGCGAATTTGAATTATGTTGTAAAGATGCACCTCGGATCCTTTTCTCTTTTCAGAGACATAAAACTCCTCGAACTCCTGTGTTCCAGACACAGTGTTGACTTTGTTATGTAACTCCTTCCAGTCCAGCTCCAGAGGTGAGCGCACATAAACAAACGGAGGGGTTTTCTCCAGCTCTGCTTGGTCAGTGAGTCATGCGCTGCAAGTGTGATCTGATTATCACCTCCGCTGGGCACAATGCAGGATGGGAGTCCTTACGTGTTTGCAGGCACAGCTCATCCGGTGGATGCTCACTGCAGAGCTGCTAAAAACTCTGGGGTGTTTTTCCACCCCAGGTTTCTCTGGTTCTTTAAGGAGCCACTCCAATGAAAATGGTGTTTTTGGTGATTGAGTTTACACTCCTGATCTACGGCTTACTCTAGACATGTCTAGTCGTTCACATCTATAGTACATTGCTGCTGCGACCCCTAATTTAACGGTTTAAGATAGCAAAAGTAGAAAAGACAAAAGTCTCTGGAAGGTTTCTTTGAGCAGAAAAGAGCCACTGAGGAAATGGAGGAAGAACCTTTGATTTCAAGGCAAAATAAAGCTGCTGTTTACAGACAGAACCTTGAAAGATGGATTGTTCTTACAGACCAAACCCACGTTACAGAACATGCAGAAACCAACTCTCTAATCCGGATCCGGCCCGCAGGGTAATTATATCTATTCCAGTCATTTTATATTAATATTATGTTATCTTGTAGAATTGTGACAGGATATATTTCATGGAGAACAAAATCTTTTGGGATATTTGTACGTTTAATTTTTCATATAAAATGACATAAAAGTAAAGAAATTTGAAGGTTTTTTTCTTTTAACATTTATTTGTTTTCTAACTTGCATAATTTACCTTTTTTAAAGTTTAAAAGTTTTAACAGTTACGTTTTTTTTATCTGTTTAATACATGTTTGTCCTGTTCAGATCCAATGTGTGTTTTTGGATTCTGGCCCCCGGTGTGGTTGAGTTTGACACCCCAGCTCTAAAGCTGCAGAGACGGTGGATTCAAGTTTAATGTGATTTAAAAAATACCATTTTTACTACATTTTTACCACCTTTTAATGGGTCCTATACAAGCGCTAAGTTTAAACCAGGTGTAAATATTTTATCAAGTGAAGTTCAGTAAAGTAACGTTTCTGATTTGTGAAGTCTTGTAATACTCCTCTATGTTAAAGAAAAACACAAAAAAATTCAATATTCAATAAGAAACAAAAAGGATGAATCTTTTGTCTTTAAAAACAAACTGATTCTGGGTTGAGCTCTCATTGTTACAATGGCATTCAGAGAAAAAAATGACCCCGAATTAATCTTTATCCTCTCTAAACACATATCTTCAAACTGTCTCCTTAAGCTACAGATCAAACTGGAGCTTTTTCATTTGAGAAGTTGATTTCCTGGAAACTAAAAAGGTAACGCCACCTCCATCCTCATCCAACCTAAAGCAGGTCGGAGACCTCTTCTTTATTGCAGTGAATAACCAAGTCCTTCCTCACAGTATTATTACCATCAGATGTTCAGGACAAACATTTTTCTCTGAGTCATTTCCTGCACAGCTTATGTGTCCATGATTACTCTTCACATCTCCATCTGTTGCAGCATCATCACTGAAGCATCTCATTCCCATGGGGACACATCAACATGCAGCTGGCAGCTTATTGGTTGGTCAGGGGTTCAATTCCCAGGCCGACCAACCACTGTGTTCTTTGGCGAGACCCCGTACCCCCACTGCCATTAGATGCAAACAAACCCCGAAATCACTTTGGATGAAAGCATCTAAACGCTGCATAATTATAACAATATACTCATCATCAGCTGGTCATGGCCGCCGGCAGGAAGGCCGGCTCTGCCTGTGCTTACATCTTCATGTCTTCATTATTGAATTGTTAAGACATCGTTCAAATCGTTCAAGGAAGAAAACAACCGAAACTTTTTCAATATATTATTAAATGAAATAGAATCCCTAACACCAACCTAAGACGTGAGACGCAGTTATTAATAGAATAAAAATACTTTATTCATCCCAGGCTGGGAAATTAGGCTGTTGTAGCATTAGGCATTTACACTAGATATTAACATATAGAGAAAAGGCAATATTTACAAAAGATAAGGAAATAATACACAATAAAAAACAAAAACAAATTGTGCAAATTGTAATGTGCAGAATATAATAATAGGGAGAGTGCAAATTGAGCTTAAAATGTTTAAATGTTTATGTTGTTATTTGTTTTGATTTTTTAATTGTTGCTGTGATTTTTAATGATTCTGAATTGAGTGATTTGCTGATGTGATTTGGACTTCAGGGCCACCGTACTCTGATGGTTACATTCTCCTTCCTCATCCCTCCTTCTGTGTTTAGTGGCTCTCTCAAACTAGTCAAACCGCTCCAGCTTGCAGTGGTCAGACTCCTCCACACTTTTGCCTAAATTTGGAGTTCTCCCTGTTTAGCCGCAGATATCAGAGGAATGTTTGGTAGAGAATGAAATCAGATGATCTGCTGCTGTGTTGGTGTGAGGGAAGGAAGTATGGAAGGGGTGTCAAACTCAATCACACAGGGGGCCAAAATCTAAAACACACCTTAGGTCAAACATTATAAACATTTATTGAACACTCTAAAACTACATTTTTAGAACTTTAAAACTGTAACTTTTTAACATAATTATGAACTAGATATATAGCATTACCTGTGATAATGCTAGTGTGAATGCTGTGAGCTAAATTTGGCTACTGAAGATGCTAGTGATGATAGATGAAAACGCTAAAGCTAATAGCCAGCTAAAATATTAGCTAAATGACAAATTAGCCTAAAAAAAACAACAACAAAAAAACAACTTAGGATAGCCAAAACAGCTAGCATGTAAATATTAGCCTGACTGTGAAACAGCCTAAAAACTATAAAAAAGCCTAAATTAGCCAAAACAGCTAGCATGTATCTGAAGTATAAGCTAAACTCCAAAACTGATTAAAAAATCTTAGTAAATGCCAAAAATGATAATTTTTAGAACTTTAAAACGTAACTTTTTAACATAATTCTGAATAATAAAAATGCAGGAATATTATTCTAGAATAAATCAACTTAAACCTTAAATAACTTTCAATATTTTACTCTCCATAAAAATAGATTTTGACAAAATTATACAAGTTAGAAATGAGCACAAGGTAACATCGGGTCATTAATAACAATAAAATAAAATGATCTGGAGGGCCGGATAGAATTGTCTGGAGGGCCGGATCCGGCCCTCGGGCCTTGACTTTGACACCTTTGCGATATGGAGTCTGTGTTGTTCCAGAGTCTGAGGCCTCAGGTTCCTGATCCCACAGCACCAACAG
>NC_050531.1:23621180-23624866 GCF_002922805.2 Oryzias melastigma | reverse complement strand
AATAACATCTGGTCATTAATAACAATAAAATAAAATGATCTGGAGGGCCGGATATAATTGCCTGGAGGGCCTGATCCGGCCCCCGGGCCTTGACTTTGACACCTGTGCGATATGGAGTCTGTGTTGTTCCAGAGTCTGAGGCCTCAGGTTCCTGGCCCCACAGCACTGACAGTGTGGGCTCAGGGAAACGTGCGTGCACGTTGGCGCACGTGGCATTGTTTCCTGAGCTGCTTGTTATGTGTGCGTTTGAGTGTGTCTTTAGCCATGATATCAGAGCGCAGTTATGCAAAGCGATTCGTGATTCATAATTCACATGTCTGAGTGTTGGATGGCTGCAGGCTCCACCATTGTTTCCACTGCCGTGCACACACACTAACACACACAGACACACACCGGACTCACACTCTCCTCCTTGACCTTCTCCATGGTGCAGGCAGGCAGCTGCCCCTGCAGTGGCGCTGGGGAAACCCCATTCTGATCCACAGCAACAAACAACTTCCCGTTGATGTTGAGAGTTGGATAAAACACCTGGAACAACACAGAAGCACAAAATGATTAACCTGATCCGCTTCTAGACCAGTGTCTGTATATCTCAGTTACAATGCATGAAAGACACAGAGGATGTGTAACGATCAGGTGGATTTATCTCAGAGTTTACATCTCCATGTCTAAGTTCATGAGATCATTCAGAGACTGAATAGACGTCTGAATGATGGCCGCTTTCAGCGGTACTTCCATCTCTCTGTGACCCAGTCTGATGACTTGCTGTTAGTCAGAGGAGGGAAAAATTAAAATAAAATGAGAGAATTTCTGTTATTGTCTCCACAAAAATAAAATAATATTTTGACTTTCAAAAGGAGAATGATCAGTCACCTCCATGTTTGGTTTAGTGTAGTATTCCACCTACTGGTCATGTCATCTTCTTTCAAAGTTTAACTCTTGACGTACTGAGTTCATCCTTCAGAAATAGAAAAACCTAACAACAAAGTTGTCCATCCATCCGTCTTTTAAGCTGGCTTGATTCCCATTCAGGATCACAGGGTTGCTGGAGCCCACCCAGAAATGTCACGTAAAGGCGGAGTTCACCCTGAACACACAGATATGTTTGTGGACTGTGGGAGGAAACTGGAGCACCTGGAGAAACCTGTAAATGCTCCACCGAACGATCTCCGCCAGGATCTGAACCGAGCGATTGTGAGACCAGAGTGCTAACCACTACACCGCCACTGTAGCCCAGAGAAGGTTAGTGCAGCACTTGGAAATAAGATCCTTAGTATTTTATCTGAGATATGATGAAGTGCTAGAGCCTAGCCTAGCGGTGGGCAAAATATGGCCCGGGGGCCACATGCAGCCCGTCAAACTATGTAATGTGGGCCACCAGACTAGAATAAGTTACAATGTTAATCCTTATTAATGTTTTATTTCGCCTGTATTTCTGGTGTGTTGATGATGCAATACTGAACCATTGACCTTTTTTCATGTGTTGTTGGAACATTTTTTGATTTTCTGACGTTCGAGTGTGTTTTTTTGAGCTGGACAGACATTTTTACGATAATTCAAACACCACTAGAACGCAACATTTTTCTAAGTTTGCATTTTTCCATTGTGGACATCAACCCACTGGAGTAATCGACACTGAAATGAGAACAAAAGTCACAGTTTTGACTCTCCAAACAGAAATTCAAAGTATTCTGTTTAAAAAAAAATACATACATTTATTTTTAATCAAGACTGAATTGCAGGGTCTTATAAAGTCTTTAAAAGCATTGAACTTATGAATTTGAAAATAATACCTTAAAAAGCCTTTAAAATCTCTGGAATTTGGATATCTGAATTTTAAAAATGGTGCAGCTTGAATTTCCCCATTTCACATTTCATGTCAAAAGTTACATTTTTTTCAACTAAGACTATTTTGATCAAATAACGTTAACAAACATCGGGAAAACCAGCTGTTATGCACAAATACGCAGAATTTCAACCTGTGTTTGATTAAGAAAACGAAGAGATCTGAAGGATCACAGCACAGACCTCAAACAGCAACATAAGAATAATAACAACTTTGGTCAGAAAATGTAGTTTTTCTTTCTAATATTTCAATTTTTTAAAATGGGAAAATTAAAAAAAAAATTAGCAATGAATTAATAAAACAGGAAATAATTAATGAAATGAGAAACAGTCTAAGAAATCTGTCTTAATTTTTGACACGCATGGCCTTAAAAAGGTCTTAAATAATCTTAAATATAACTTGAAGATACTTGCAGGAACCCTAAAAGTATGTTTTCATCCAGATTGTATGTTATTTCTTTCCCCCATGAGGTGGATTTCCAAAACTGTGCCATGCGTCTGCTCCTGGTCTGGGCCTTCTGTCAAATTTTAGAACCCTTTTTGGCCCACAAGTCTAAAAGTTACCCCCCCGGCCTAACATGACTGCTGTAGGGCAAAGGGGGGCGCACCCTGGACAGGGCTATAATCTGTCACAAGGCCACATTATCACAGCCACACAAGGGACAATTTAGAGAGATCGATCAACCAATAAAGCATGTTTGTGGACTGTGGGAGTTCATTGAGAAAATCCACTCATAAATGAGGAAACAGAAAGGGATTGAACCAGGGTCCTCTCACTGTAAGGCAAAAGGGCTAACCACTGCTTCACCATACCACCCCGAAGTGGAAATCACCTCTGGATAAGTTACCAGAGTCAACATTGATAAAGTTATGTTAGTTAACGCACCAGAAAAACACAATCTGAAAGTAAAAAGACTTGTTTCAGGAAAAAAAATCTGAATTTCTGTCTTTCAAAAACATAAAATTATCAAGAAAATTATTTTTCTTACGATATGAATTCTTGATAAGACATTTTTTCTTAACTCACTGGAATATATATTTTGCTTATTAAAAGAAAGTCTGCCAATGTGGTAAAAGTTTTTGACAGAAAATAAAATAGTATTTTTTTAAAGTAAGGATTACTTAATTAGCATTTATTTAATTTAGATTAGTTAAATGTATAAACTGATGTCTGAGGTTCACATAGATGATAAACTATGTAGGTTTTTACATCCTGTTGACCTGAAGACGTCTTGTTTGTTCAACTCTACCTCCAGAATCAACAGATTTATATGGAAAGCAAAACTTTGGTAAAAAGTTTGATCTTTTATGCGTTAAAAGCAGATATTATTTTTGGTTACTAGCTGTTCAGAGCTGCACTGAGATGATCCAGTTTGGCACAGAGCAGCTTTTATTTTGAAAATAAGTTATTTCAGCTTCTGTCAAATGTAAAAAGAAAAAAAAAAACAAATTTTGAGAGATGCTAGGTACTTCTGATATTTTGATTTTGTTTGTGCCAAAAAATAGACATAATTAATATTTATTTTAAAAAATTAGTTCATGTATGCAAATCCAAATCTTCTAGGTTTTGATCAGTAGAAAACAAACCCAAATCGTTCTTTTACTGTTAAAGGTTGCCGACCCCTGTTATATTACAAGATTATTTATCTTCTTTTGAAACTTTTTTTTAATAGTCTAGGTCGATTTGATTTGATCTGGCTCAGACAGATCGACATGTTTGGATCATAGGAATAGTAATCGATAAATTGTTAAACCCCTAATCTAGTGCTGCTTGTCTGTGGTTGGTTAACCTGTCAAAGCGATCCATCCATTCCGATCTGTGCGAGATCATGTTTTTTTCA
>NC_050531.1:23618596-23621058 GCF_002922805.2 Oryzias melastigma | reverse complement strand
CCAGAATCAACAGATTTATATGGAAAGAAAAACTTTGGTAAAAAGTTTGATCTTTTATGAGTTAAAAGCAGATATTATTTTTGGTTACTAGCTGTTCAGAGCTGAACTGAGATGATCCAGTTTGGCACAGAGGATCTTTTATTTTGAAAATAAGTTATTTCAGCTTCTGTCAAATGTAAAAAGAAAAAAAAAACAACTTTTGAGAGATGCTAGGTACTTCTGATATTTTGATTTTGTTTGTGCCAAAAATAGACATAATTAATATTTATTTTTAAAAGATTAGTTCATGTATGCAAATCCAAATCTTCTAGGTTTTGATCAGTAGAAAACAAACCCAAATGGTTCTTTTACTGTTAAAGGTTGCCGACCCCTGTTATATTACAAGATTATTTATCTTCTTTTGAAACGTTTTTTTAATAGTCTAGGTCGATTTGATTTGATCTGGCTCAGACAGATCGACATGGTTGGATTGTAGGAATAGTAATCGATAAATTGTTAAACCCCTAATCTAGAGCTGCTTGTCTGTGGCTGGTTAACCTGTCAAAGCGTTTTCACAGCAGTGGGTCCATCCATTCTGATCTGTGCGAGATCATGTTTTTTTCACATCAGCACCTCCAGCTCTTCAGCATTTACAGTAGGTGGAGGTATGAACCCTTCAATAACTTTGCTGTCCACCAATAAATTAAAGAAGAAAGTTTTGTGGGGGCGTTTAAAAGTAGAGATCTTGTAGAGTTGGAAGTATTTGCCCACATGATACAGGCTGTTATGGAACCAATGCTAAACCTTTGGAGAATTTAGTGATCACACTAGTCCCAAAGCTAATATTCCAACCAAACAAATCCTCCTTTAGGGTCAAATGGGACTGGCGATGGTAGAGACTGCCATCTGAGAGAGAACTCCACGTTTCTTCTTAAAACCTGAGTAATGGAGGCTGGTTTTGGTTCTTTAGGGACTTACATCACTTCACATCACTTTGGTTTTAAAGCATAAACTTTTACAAAAGTACCATTTTACTTGAATTCAAAAATGCTTTGGACACAAGTAACTAAATCACAAACTTAGTTTATGAAGGAAATGAAGTTGTTGCTTCTAAAAAAGCCTCCAGAGACTAAAAGCTCCTCATTAAAAGCTCTGATGCCGCGTTCAGAGGACACACAGCTGTCAGAGTTACATTAGTGATTAGAGAGGCTCACATTCCTGGCATGACTTGGCTGAGGCGCTTTAAAGATGACACTTTGGGGACCAACAGGCTTGAAAATTCACAGGTATGTGATACTCTTAGTGCCTCACATTTGGAAGTCATAAAATAAATTGTCAAGCCACAGTTGTGCTTTTCACGGTCAGTGCACGTCGCTCAAGTGTCACTGAAACACTTGTAGCCACCACAGTGAAGCAGCTGAACCTCAGCTGTGCTCCAAACACCACGTTAGTCCACTGAACGAGAAGATGGAGCATCTGAAACCTCCAATCTGCAGCACAGCCTGGTGCCTCCTGGGAAAAAGGTGCAAGACTGAAACAAGAGGTCCAGATCGAGCTCTACAGCGTTCACCGCGTTTGTAAATCTACAGAGTAAAATTTTGACATCAATGTTTTCAGATATTTAGCGTGTTTTAGGAGAAAAAAAAATCAGGTTTTGTTTTTCAAATACATATTTTCACCCATTAAATTAATGTATTTATAAATGTTACATCTACTAACTAAATATTCAGTAAGCACTAAATATTTAATTTTAAGCACATTTTGTATTTTAAATTAAATATTTTGCTTACAAACAAGAAATTTCATTTTATGAAATTTAATATTTAGTTTGTACAATAAATATTTAGATTTAATCTAAATATTTATTTTCCAAAATATATATTAAAGTTTTGTAACTAAATATGTAGTTTGGAGCTAAATATTTAGTTATTTTACTAAATATTTAGTAAAAAAATGTTTAGCTTGGATCTAAATATTTAGTTTTTAAGTAAATATTTAATAAAAAATATATTTAGTAAAAAATAAATATGTAGTGTTTGAATATATATATATATATATATATATATATATATATATATATATATATATATAACTAAATATTCAGTTTTAACTGTACATTTTGATCCATTCTAAATATATAGCTAAAAACTAAATATTTAGTAAAATAAAATAAATAAATATATAGTAAAAAACTAAATATTTAGTTTTAAACAAACCAATTAGTTAAAAATTACATATCTAACTTGGAGCTAAATATTTAGTTAACAAGTCAATATAAATATTAAGCAAAAACAAAACTTTTAGTTTTAAACTAAATATTTTAGTTTTTAATTAAGTATTTTGCTTTTTTCTTTATTAAATATTAAGCTTTAACTATCTATTTAGATAAATTCTAAACATATAGTTAAAAACTAAATATTTAGTAAAAACGGGCTGCACGGTGGCGCAGTGGTTAGCGCTCTTGCCTCACAGCGAGAAGGCCC
>NC_050531.1:23613659-23618540 GCF_002922805.2 Oryzias melastigma | reverse complement strand
GTTTTAAACAAACCAATTAGTTAAAAATTACATATCTAACTTGGAGCTAATGGAGCTAAATATTTAGTTAACAAGTTAATATAAATATTAAGCAAAAACAAAACTTTTAGTTTTAAACTAAATATTTTAGTTTTTAATTAAGTATTTTGCTTTTTTCTTTATGAAATATTAAGCTTTAACTATCTATTTAGATAAATTCTAAACATATAGTTAAATCTAAATATTTAGTAAAAACGGGCTGCACGGTGGCGCAGTGGTTAGCGCTCTTGCCTCACAGCGAGAAGGCCCCGGTTCGAATCCCAGCTGGGACCTTTCTGTGTGGAGTTTGCATGTTCTCCCCGTGCATGCGTGGGTTTTCACCGGGGACTCCGGCTTCCTCCCACCGTCCAAAAACGTGCTTCATAGGTTAATTGGTGACTCTAAATTGTCCCTAGGTGTGAATGTGAGAGTGGATGTGTGTGTGATTGAGGCCCTGCGACAGACTGGAGACCTGTCCAGGGTGTACCCCGCCTTCGCCCATCAGCAGCCGGGATAGGCTCCGGCACCCCCGCGACCCCGAAAGGGAAGAAGCGGTCAGGAAGATGGATGGATGGATTTAGTAAAAACAATATATTTAGAATGGATCTAAACATTTAGTAAAAAACTAAATATATAGTTAAAGTTCCCCTACAACAATTTTTTTTATTTTCTTTAAACGTTCCCAGTGGAGTTTTATTTAAAACTGTAAAGTTTTTAACAAAAAATCCACATCCTAAATGTCTTAAAAAGCCATTTTTCCTGTTGATCTGAAGCCTTCGTTTCAAACAATCCCTCTGTGTGGGCGTGGCCTTGGTGCTGAGCAGTGTAACCCCGCCCCTTATCCCCCAGACATGCTAACAAGACACAGACTTTGATAACCCCATGAAAAAATAAAAAATAAACAAAACATGACCATTTAGGCTCCATGGCACCAGCGAGCAGCACTAGCTGGGGCTCATAACTAATAACGCCGCGGCTGTCCCCGTTTGATCCAACCCACGGAGGTGCGCCGAGCTGCTAACGGCTGCTGCAGCTCGGCGGGTTGGATCAATATTGGACCCATTTTCGTCAGACAAATTTTGTTCATTATCACACAAATTCCATTCTTTAACTAATTTAGCATTATTATAAATCCGTATTAACTTTTTTTATTTGGTCAATATGAATGTTTATCTTATTAGCAGTTTCATATTTCCCTGCCAATTTCAACTGAAATGGTTATTTTTGGATTTCTGTGGTAAAAATGAGTAACATTTACTTCTTTGAACATTTTAGGATTTAGGCTAACTATTTTAGGTTTACTATTTTTATAACCATTTTTATTTCCAGGTCATTTACATCTTGTGCTATTTTTACTATAGAACAAACATTTTATTTAGCATTGTGAGTACTTCTGGTAACAGTCAGGATTTCTGACTGATGGTTCGTTGTTTTCAAGCTCATTTGTCCTCTATTGTGTTACATTTTCATTTTGTACCCATTTCTAATCTTTCCACTAAATTTCTTTGACTGATTTAGGATTTAAATGAATGTATCTATGTTAGATGGTGAAGGTTCTCATTTGTCCAGGTGGTGTTGTCTGAAGTTGAGTCATAGCAACTTCCTAGAAACATGTCACCGCTAATCCAAGTGGCTCCTCCAGAGATATACTGATCTGATGAACCGCTCACCTGGGAGTTCCTGCTGGCTGTGCTGTAGGTGCTTAGCCGTCGTTTGGACCACGGCTGGGGCAGAATCCCGCTGAAGGTTCCTCCACTGTATGTGCGACTCCTGCCACCTTCCACGTCCCCCGGGACACTGTACTCATCGTCAGCCATCTCTCCTTCAGACCCCCGGCTCCTCAGGCGAAAGTTAAAAATGGAGGAGACCTGGCTTCCTCTCCGAGTCCTGGTGGAGAAGGAGCGGGCGAGGAAGGGATGGAGGGACTGGATATGGAGAGGACGAGGAGTTTATGGGTTTTACTTCTGGTCATATCTGTCTAGGCTGAAGGCATGTGTGTCCTTACCTTCCCAGCGTCTGTAATGTCCACCTGCAGAAGCTTTTCATCTGATAGGTTTGCATCTGAGTCGGCAACGCCCATCAGCGCTTGGCTCCGCCTTCGCTCTTCCAAGCTGTCCAATGGTGGGCCGAAGGGCGAGGCATCGAGAGACGTCCGAGCGTCAGATTCACTCGTTTTTTGAACAGCAATCTACAGGAAGAAATGTGGTCTTCTATGAATTTGTACTTCCTGTCTGAAGTGAGGGAATCATTAACGGGAGGCTGTGTGCTGAGCAGTGAATGGACTATGAAGACTGCAAGCTACAGAAATACATGTGGAAGTTCCTCGAGTACCAACCTGAGTACCAAAGTATTTACTCTAAAAGCTGGATCTGAATCATGTCTACCTCTTGTGCCTCTTAACTTAATGTCTAAAGCATTGATAGTGAAGATATTAGAAATTAGAAAAAAGTTCAAACTCTGTCTCTGTGAACCTCCCTGAAGAATGTCCTTGGAGACGGTTCATTTGGTCCTGGGATGTTTTGCCCCACCTACCTGTTGCTCTTTCTTGAGCCTCTCCATGGCCAGCTGGAACTCCTTCTCTTTCTGGCAGGCTTCAGCAATGGTCGCCTGGTTCTGCTCCTCGTACGCCATGGCGACCACAGCCAGGATGAGGTTGATCAGGTAGAAGGAGCCGAGGAAGATGACCACCACAAAGAACACCATGTATGTCTTACCGGCAGAACGGAGGGTCTGTAGGGACAGAGCGGGAAAATGAGGGAGAGGATTGTAGCTGACGCAGTTTTCTTTCCGCTTTGATTCACCACAGATCTACCTTTGGCCCTGGACTGCTCAGGTTTAAGCCCAGGCCTTGAATCAGCAGCTCTTCAGTGACAGGTCAAACGGGATAAACCATTTTTACCAGTGTACCTCCACTGACAAATAACATGAGGGTTGATGGTGATAGCTGAAACTGATAGCTAAAAACTCTGAAATTGATAGCTAAAAAACACTGAAGCTGATAGCTAGAAACACTAAAGCTGATTACTGAAAACGCTGAAGCTAATAGCTGAAAAAGCTGAAGCTGATAGCTAAAAACGTTAAAGTTGATAGCTAAAAACGCTGAAGCTGATAGATAAAAATGCTGAAGCTAAAAACACAGGAGCTGATAGCTGAAAACACTGAAGCTGATAGCTGAAAACGCTGAAACTGATAGCTGAAAGACTGAAGCTGATAGCTAGAAACACTAAAGCTGATAGCTAAAACGTTAAAGTTGATAAATAAAAACGCTGAAGCTGATAGCTGAAAACACGGAAGCTGATAGCTAAAAACACTGAAGCTGATAGCTGAAAACGCTGAAACTGATAGCTGAAAACGCTGAAACTGATAGCTGAAAATGCTGAAGCTGACAGCCAACTAAAATATTAGCTAAATGCCAAATTGGCCTAAAAAAAACTTAGGTTATTCAAAACAGCTAGCATGTAGCTGAAATATTAGCTGAATATTACCAAAACAGCCTAAAAAATCTTAGAAAATGCTAAAATAGTCCAGAAAGCTAGCAGAATGCTATTTTTTAACTTTATTGTAAATAATAAAAATGCAGGACTGTTATTCAAGAAACTCTAAATTGCCCCTAGGTGTGAATGTGAGAGTGTATGTGTGTGATTGTGGCCCTGCGACAGTCTGGCGACCTGTCCAGGGTGAACCCCGCCTTCGCCCTTCAGTAACCGGGTTAGGCTCCAGCACCCCCGCGACCCCGAAAGGGAAGAAGCGGTCAAGAAAATGGATGGATGGATGTTATTCCAGCGTCTGGGTCGCTACGTGTTCTGTAGTCATGACATTTTACTCTCCTTAAAAATATATTTTGTTAAAATGATACAAGTTAGAAATAAGCACAAGATAACATCGGGTCATTAATAACAATAAAACAAAATGGTCTGGAGGGCCGGATCTGGCCCCTGGGCCTTGACTTTGACACAGGTGTCCTAGAAGGTACCTGGTGGTAAAGGTTCTCCCAGTAGTCCTGAGTCATCAGACGAAACAGCGACAGGAAGGCCCAGCCAAACGTGTCAAAGCTGGTGTAGCCGTAGTTTGGGTTTCTTCCTGCTTTCAGACATTCAAACCCGTCTGGACACTTCCTGCAGCACAGAAAATCATGAAAACGTTATTCCAGAATCAGCGGTGAAACACTTCAAGATCTTAAAGAAACCAGTTGGGTGATTACACAACTGCTACTACAGTTTCTCTGACACCTGCGATGTGAGGAATCTAACAGCTCTGTGAGCAGAACGTGGGTGTAGGTGGCATTTCGAAAGCCACCGAACTTCAGAGAGGGATCTGTACGTCCGTGCTCGTCCCAAACAAAAACACCAAGCCTGTGTTTCCTCAACGTTAGAACCGCAGGCTCGCTACGCCGCCACAGCCCGCCCACGCGTGTCACTGCACGGACAGAGCTGAAAACACGAGGAAGGTGTTGTCATGACTGATATTCCCCTCTCAGATCTGATCACATTCAGCGCCGCCCACATGGCCACATCTGGGCAGCTGACAGCAGAGGGCTGCGTTCAGGCTAACAACAAGCAGGAACCAGAACCCGTCCTGAAACTCCAACAGAACCAGCTCCAGAAGCAGCAGATCCGTTTGCCGTCAATGCATTTCAGTTTTTCTAATCACAGCAAAAACTACAAGAAGACTTTAGGTTACGACGATAATGGGAAGAGGGGCAGGATCACTTCAGGAACTCAGTGGACTCCAGTGACACAGTTTCACCAACAATACTCTGCTCCAGTGCTTCAACGCCATCCGGGATTTTAAACCCACAACCCAGCGGTCACAGGCTCGCCGCAGTGACTCCACCCCCTCCAGGACATCAAGCTGTGAGGGGTT
>NC_050531.1:23599651-23613391 GCF_002922805.2 Oryzias melastigma | reverse complement strand
GGAAAAACATGAACATAATACATTAAAACAACACAAGGCCTCTTTTTAGGAAATGTAAGGGAGCAGTATGAGGGGAAATGTATTTTCTGCCCCTTTTAAGTGCAACACACGCAAACAAACAAAAATGGTAAATCTACAGCCAATTGCACATTACTTTGTGGATAAGCATGTGGTATTTACAGATGAAAACATAAGTAAGTAACATAAGTAAAATAGACATCAAGATCTATTCCACTGAGTTTTTATAACTCAACACAACAACAAACAAGTCTATTAATTCTAATTTTCTAGTTTTTCTTTTTTAACAAGTGTTTTAAATGGTGACTTGGTTTCTATAGCACTTTTAACAGAAAGAATCACAAAGTGCTTTAAAAAAGAGCATAAAATCAAATAGAACCACAGAGAAGTAATAAAACACAATAATAAAACAACTAAAAACTCAGTAAAACCAGGGCTAAAATCAACTAAAAGCTCTCCTGAATAAAAAGGTCTTGACCTGCGATTAAAACACTCAACGGAGTCGATCTGATGCAACGCCAAAGTGAGGGAGTTTCACAGACGAGGAGCAACGGCTTGGAAGGAGACATGTTTTCTCATTTGGATCAGTCCTTTAAGAAGGAGCAAACAGTGAAAATGATCTAGAATCGTCTAATATTAGGAACAGGATCCCATTAGAAAAGAGTTTTGCTGTAATCCGGCAGCTGCAGAGGCATCTCACGCAGCCGAGCTGGTTCAACAGCAGCATGTGAGTCACGCAGGTGTAATGTGATAATGAAATGCAAAGCAGGTGCAGGTCCAAACACGGCGGCACCAGCAGTCCACGTTAATGCAGATAAAACCTTTGAATAGCAGCTGATGGAGGCCGTGCAGCGCAGTTATGTAACGTGACTCTGATAATGCTACAGATACAAACATTACAGTAACAATGATCGATGCTGATTCAATCTCTAGTCCAGACTGCTGCAGATTATGGAAACAGCCAGAGCTGCTGAGAGCACTCAGATGTGCTGATGTGACTTCAGAAACTCCAGGATGAGTGGAGGAACACACTGATAACACTATGAAGTCATCGCGCACACACACACACACAGCGATCACTGGTGAACAGCCAGTCATCACCATGCCAGTTAGACTGACACACAAACGCAGCGCGAGAATGTGACGTGCGTGTCATTCCTGCACTTCCATCCATCCATCTCATGGTAAGTGAGTCAACATGGTGGCATGTGAGTGTGGAGGGGGCTGTGAAGTGTGTGTGATGGCTCCACTCTGTGTGTGCTGCTCATGAACTGCAAACAACAATGGAGGACGGTGCGTTTGTGTGATTGTGTCAGAGTGTGAGAGCTGACTGTTATCGCTCACGCACACCTCGGTCCGTGTTAATGGAGGGACGCCACTTCAGACCCCACGCTCGCGCCAGAGGGGCCCCTCAGCCGGGCACTCACACACACACACACACACACACGTCTGCGGCGGCGACACAAACATTTCAACTCTAAATTTAGAAACACTTTAAAATAATTCAGCTTTGATTGACTTATTCATCACACTTTAGGGTTATTGGTTTATTAGCATGTCAATAATTGTTTTAACTAATACAGAAAACATTATCATAACAAATTAATCATAATGAGCTATGAGTAAAAAAAATAAAGTGTGTTAGTGTCTGGGACAATCCGATGAACTCTGGGAGAATGAGTAGGAATGTTCGTTTTTCCAGACGGCTCTAAAGAGAAGCAAAGACTGAAGCCGACCAGACCAGCATCAGAGAGTCTAACTCTTCAGGACTGCTGATCCAGACATGTCGACCGTCGGAGTCAGCAGCTCCTGATAATGACTGTCTAAACAAAACTACCTAAAGAAAACAAATAAACAAAGCATGAAAACTAAGACTACCAAGATCCAAACTAAAATAACAAAACCCAGCAGTGTAAGACTGATGAGGACAAAGAGGGGAAAAGAACAAGAAATAAATAAAATAAAAATAAAATAGCATTTTTTTTAAAGTAAGGATTACTTAATTAGTATTTATTTAATTTAGAATATTTAAATGTATAAATTGATGTCTGAGGTTCACATAGATGATAAACTCTGTAGGTTTTTACATCCTGTTGACCTGAAGACGTCTTGTTTGATCAACTCTACCTCCAGAATCAACAGATTTTATATGCAAAGCAAAATTTTGGTATAAAGTTTGATCTTTTATGAGCTCAAAGCACATGTTATCTTATGCTGCAAAACATTGGTTACTAGCTGTTCAGAGCTGATCTGAGATGATCCTGTTTGGCACAGAACATCTTTTATTTTGAAAAGAAGTTTAAAAAAATCACATTCACAGAGATGCTTTGTTCTTTGTATATATTTTATTTTGTTTGTGCCAAAAAATAGACATAATTTATATTTAATATAAAAAAAGAAGGTAATGAATCCAAATTTCTTAAAGTCTAAAGTATTTCTATGCGGCTCCTTCTAGGGTTTTGACCAGTAGAAAATGAGCTGAAATGGCTCTTTTACTGCTAAAGGTTGCTGACCCCTGATATATTGTTATAGAAAAAATGTGGATATTTCTACATAACACTGTTCTGGTTGGATTTATTCTGGTCGGCAACCCATCCAGAGTGTATCCTCTCCTTTGTCCAACTCTGGATAGGCTCCAGCAACGCCTTGGGATTTAAAAAATGGATGGATGGGAAACCTTCAGACATCAACACTTTGATTTCAGGTAAAATAAAATTAAAAAAAAAAATTCAAACTCCAAAAGCTTTGAGCAATTTGTATCAGACGTGCACAAATTCAACCAGAACACTCGGCTAAGCCAAACTCCAGGAGGAGGACTGCCTCACACAGCCGTAGCAACCGCTTCCAAGCTCTGGTTGCCGCGGGAGACGGTTGTTGTGTGTTTGTTGTTATGCTCACATTAACACGTTGTTAAGCTCAGAACCTGGAGTTAAAGCTGGCTTCATCTCTATCAGGCACCATCAAGTTCTGGATCCTCAAAGACAGTTATCCACACCTCACGTCTGCGTTCAGGAGGAAGACAAACGTTCTTTCAGTCTGCTGAAAACCTCCACTGCAGAAAGCGATCCATCCTAAAACTTTACCACGAGAGCAAGGTTCTGTTTGAACTTTCACTGACCCTGACTGTGGTCTTTACATCACTCAGGTTCTGATGAGGAACTCTGAGGACTTCACCCTCGAGCTCATCTTAAGGTCAGGGAAAGGCGTTTCCATGCAGAGAAGATCCCTGCTCCTCCGACTGTTTTAATGTCAACACAAGTCACTCCAGAAATAGCAGCGGAGCTGTCGGGCCGCTGATCCACAGCTTTTGAACGCAGGCCGGTCTGGCTGCACACCAGCGCTTTGATCTCCGCCTCGACTCTGATCACCGCATTTGGTCAGATTAGCACTGAGACACATTATCATTAGAACATCTGATTACCACAACAGATAAGGAGGTAAACACACATGCGGTTCTGCTGAGGGACCACCCGGATGGAGATCCTCACCCCATCCAGGAAAAACATCCCGGCATTCCAGATGGGAGGTTCTGACCGCTGGTCTGAAAGTTTGATTGTCAACAACTCTGATCTCAGAGCGCTTTGGGTCTTTGTCTCTAAAAAGTTCAGACTTTAGAGGAAACAAAGAGACAGACTGTAAATTGACCATCCTGACAGTCCTGCTGTGAGTTTAGCTGATAAACTGCAGCCACTAAATCCACGTGTGGCTGAAGCATGATTGGAGCAAATGTCACATTTTGGCTGCAGCGTGTGTTTTTTTTCAGAACTGTCCATTCAGTTAAGGATAAAAAATGTGAAGATAAAATATATTTTTGGATCCGTTGAGGCATTCCCAGCATCTGGACTTCAGTGATATGTACATCAATCTGGGGGACAAATCCCGCTCCAAAGGAGTTTAGCTTAGGAGTTTTCTTTGGATATTTTAAACACTTTCATTTCAAATCTCACAATCGGAACTCATGGGAAACAGTGCGCGGCAGCACTCTTTACTATTCTCACCAGCATCAAGAGAAACATTTTTCAAGATAATTTTTATGGTGCACTGGCTTAGTTTGAAGATGAACACTTCAACACTTCAGCAGAGCTGAGAGGCGGAGTAAGATGTTTGTCACGTGACTGCACTTGCCTTGCTGATGCTGAAGTCGTTTCAGTAGTTTCATGTATTCTATTTCATGTATTTCTTGTGTATTCTTTCTCTCCCTATTTTTTTTAGCCAAGTTCTAATTTCCATTTTTGGCAGTTTTAGGTACAAAAATACAAAGTGTGACATTGAAATGACACAGTGATGATAACCTGTCCCAGGAATCTGATCTGTGGATGGGCGGGCCGGGCGGCGCCGGGCATGATGGGGGAGAAGCTTTCACCAAACGCCACACAGACACAGGAACACAAAATAAAGACATGTATTTGTATTTCAAATCAGAATGGGATAAGAATGCTGTTACCTGGAAAGGAAAAAGGAAGACAAATCCTAGTATAAAAGGCGAGAGTTAATGGCTAATGCTAATCAGAAAAATAGCATTACCTGTGATAATGCTAGCGTGAAAGCTCTTTGCTGAATATAGTCACTGAAGATGCTGAAGCTTTTTGCTGAAAATTGTGACAGTTTGCTTTAGTTGCTGAAGGAATTTTCTGAAAATACAAAAGCTATTTGCAAAATGTTAAATTTGCTAAAAGACTGACATTTTCATTAAAGAACTATGAAAGAGCACTGAAGTTTTCATACATTTCTGAAAAATGTGTAGTAAAATTGCTTAAAAATCCCTAATACTTGCCAATTTTGAAAAATATTTAATGTGCTGCTTAAGTATAAGCTAAACTCCAAATTAGCCCAAATAAACCTAAGTAGATGTCGAATTAGACTAAAAAGTGAGCTCATTGCATTGATACTAGCTAAACGCTAAAATAGCCAAAACATTTCTCAATAAACTAAATTATTCAAAAATGTTAACCTGTTGCTAAAATAGAAGCTACATTAGCTTTAAAAAACCTCAGTAGATAACAAATTAGAAAAAAAAAGCTAACACATTGATTAAATACTCGCTTGACTCATAAATAGCCTAAAATTTCTCAGTAAACTAAATTGGTAAACGTTAGCCTGTTGCTAAAATACAAGCTAAACTCCAAATTAGCTTAAAAAACCCCAGTACATAACAAATTAGCCAAAAACGTTTGCATGTTGCTAACTATAGAAGCTAAACTCTTTTTTTTTTAATGACTATAAAAGATGAAAACATAACCCATCAATATATTTGAAGGTTTGTTCCTAATCTTATTAACATTTTGAAATTTTAAGACTTTCTTGATCATTTCCTATGAGGCATATTTTGCTCAATATTTCATAAACTACAAAGTTTATAAATACCAAAAATACAAGAAGTAATGTCCTGAACGAGATGAACGTTTTAATACGTTTTGATTGAGGAAATCTCTGAAAGTGTGATTGAGTTTTTACATGCTGAAAAACATATGGAAAGGAGCAGGAGGATCACTATTGTGTGAATGATTACTAAACATTCACACAATTATAAAACATGTACACAAGTTTTGTAGGCAAAGTTGTAGAAAAAAATGTTATGAAAAATAAATCCAATCCAGCTACGTCTGTGTGATGGTTTTAACACCTCCAGCTGTAGCTTTATGCCCTCCAGAGGGCGCTCCACTGAGAATATGATATTCCACATTCAAACATTATGTTGTTACCGTGGTAACATCATGTTATGGGTAGAGCTTCCAATTGATCCATGTTTGTAGCTTTTCTGATGCTTGTCAAGTCCGTTGATCTCTCCAACGTTTCCATTACATTGCAGATGCTTGTCGTAGAAATCATGAGAGATGAAATCATTAAAAAAGACTGGTCAGTGTGATGACCTCTGACCTCTTGTGTCAAATATAGTCTGCAGTGGCCTCACAGCTGTTCGTGGCTGACACAAACCTGCTGCATTTAACAGCCTGCTAATGAGAACAGGTGTAAAGGTCTAACACTTCACCCACTCCCCCAAACTCGCTGACATTTGCTCTAATCTAACACTGCTTTGTTTCAGTAGAAAACTTACCGTCTGCAGGAGAGACTGCATTTTTCCTCAGCGCAGCGGCCGAGGTCCATTATTTTGTGTGTCATAATAAAAGGCCAACTTTCTATTCATTCAGAGGAGCTTTTAATGCCACACATGCAAAATGCTGACGAGGAGGAGGTGTTCTGAAGTCAGGAGGAAAAGTTTAATTTTATGGAAAAGAAAAACCTTAATAACCTTTTCCACACCTCAAACAGCAGGTTTCATTTGTTGGTGGCGAGTTTTGACATTTATGCTCACAGAGCCAGATGAAGGAATGCCGCACGCCTTAATGTCCTTTCATCTGCAGGTTTAGTCCGGCGTTTCAGTCCAATAACTCTGAAAGTGCGGGTTCAGCCGTCAGCACTGTTATAATGGAGCGGAACTGAGTGGGACGGCAGCACAGGGGGAGGTGGTGGCAGTCTGAAATCGGCTGATCGTCAGATGATTTTGGGGACCTTGGAGACCCTACCATCAGTCAGTTATCACGCCGATGCCTTCCTGCCACTGGATTGCTACTGCACAACTGTCCGGTTCAAATCAATTCAGTTCCATTTTATTTAAACAGCCCAATATGACAAAAACAGTTGCCTCTTCAGCCTTCATATTGATAATTTCACTGAAGCAGAAGGTCGGTCATAAAATATAAACAATAGCTGATTGCTAAACTCTAGGGAGGCGTCCAGGAGGCACCTGGATCAGATCCCCGAGCCACCTCAACTGGCTCCTCTGGATATGGAGGAGAAGCGGCTCTAAGAATTAATGAAATATCCAATAGAGATCGGGGGACGACATCTGATATTGATCGAGTCATTAACCACATGATCGGATCAGGACATCCCTACATTTTGGCATACATGACCGTACTCTAAGGCCTCGCCTAATTAATGCCAGAAACCAAAAGAATACCTCAGTCACAACAAGGTGACGGATGAACTGAAATTCATTCTTAACTCTGACCTGTAGTAAAATACTATGTTTATGAGCTGAGATGATGTGAAGTAGGTGTTATGAGGCTTTTTAACAAGAAAAAGAAAAAGAGAGTCACAATGACATTCTCAAAACTTTTTTTTAAGTTTAACAAAGAAAGGCATCATTGTAAGTTAATTGATTTCTTTCTTTGTGTGAAATTTTCTAAATATGGATAAATGGAATGAAAACCTCAACTCCAAGTGCGATTATCTTCAACATGTTGAGGTTTGATGATTCAAAGCGAACACGCAGGAAAAGCCCCGGACAGCTTCGTCCTCCTGTGATCTCTGTGCTGTTTGTTATACGCAGAGAAAAAAGCTCTGAACAGGAGCGGAGCAGCCAAGCAGCAGCCCTGTCTGCTGTAAAACCCCCTGAAATGAGTTCTGGAGTGGCTCATTACTTAGCTATGTGTCGGCATGGGGAGGAGCGGCGCTGGCTGCGATTCACACACTTGTTGGCGTTCCTGGAGGATCGCTCAGAGTGCTAAGTCATGTTCATTTTGCCAGCTGTGTCCAAATGATTTATGGTAACGGGGAGGGGGGCGATGTATGACGCTACAGAAATAGAGCCTGAGGGGGCGGTGAGGATGGGGTCTCGGTGGGACAGGGAGCCCACCGTGGGTTTAGATCAGCTACATGGCCCTCACAGCAGAACACAGTAGAACCCAGGAACTCGCTTCACTCTCACCTGTCCAGACATGTGTTTAACAACTTCTAGAGGTTCAACTGCACAGAATGAACTCTGAGAAATGAAAATAAGTCTCTACCAAACCTTTTACTAATCATAGGGTGTATTCAGACCGGACATATTTGGTTCACATAATCAAAGTGAACCAGAGTTCATCCATCCATCTTCTTCCGCTCATCCGGGACCAGGTCGTGGCAAAGATGCCCAGACTTCCCTCTCCCTGGTCACTCCCTCCAGCTCCTCTGGGGGGACCCCGAGTGTTCCAAGGCAAACCGAGAGACATAGTCTCTCCAGCATGTCCTGGGTCTTCCCCGGGGCCTCCATCCAGTGGGACATGCCCGTAACACCTCTCCAGGGAAGGGTCTAGGGGCATCTGGACCAGATACCCGAGTCACCTCAACTGGCTCCTCTGGATGTGGAGGAGAAGCGGCTCTACTCCGAGTTCTCTCCGGGTGACCGATCTTCTCACCCTATCTCTAACCCCAGGCTCACACGGCTAGCGTTACAGCTCAGGTGCGATGCAGGAGCAGTCTAGCTACAGCCGATGGCTCATATTAGCTACTGGTTTGCTGGAGCTACAGTCTCTGCTGCCGAGCTCACAAAATTACAAAATCACATAAGTTCACACTAATCCCCACTTCGTTTGCTGCGGTTCAGTTGCATCGTCCGGCGAAATTTAAACAAAACAAAACGGATTTGGAGCGCTGCAGAGGCCTGACCGCAGACACAGGACGTGAACGCCTGCAGTGGGATTTCCTCTTGCACTTTTAGAGTGCCCAGCCACTCTCCAAAGAAAACTCATTTCAGTCGCTTGTAGTCGGGATCTCGCTCTTTCAGTCACGACCCAGAGCTCATGACCATAGGTGAGTACTGGAACGAAGATTGACCAATAAATTGAGAGCTTTGCGTTCTGGCTCAGCTCTCTCTTCACCACAACAGACCAGTGCAACAACCGCAGAATGGTGGACGCAGCTCCAATCCATCTGTCGATCTCACGCTCTAATCTTCCCTCACTCGTGAACAAGACCCCAAGATATTTAAACTCCTCCACCTGAGGCAGGAGCACTCAGAGAGGACAAACTTTTCTCCGGTCCAGAACCATGGCCTCAGACTTAGCGGTGCTGACCCTCATCCCAGCTCCAATACATGCTGGAGTTTCTGGATTGATGAAGCTAACAGAACAACATCATCTGCAAAGAGCAGAGAGGAAATCCTGTGGTGTCCAAACCAAATTCCCTTCGGCTCCTGGCTGTGCCTAGAAATTCTGTCCATAAAGACTATGAACAGAACCAGTGATAAAGGACAGCCCTGCTGGAGTCCAAATGCCCTAAATAATCTGATTTGATTAGAGATCCTTACTCACAAAGTTTTTGTTTACAAGCTTTAGTTTCAAACATGAATATCCAGTTGAAAGGCAGTCTGAATACAGACCAAATGCAAGGTTCAGCACTTGTTCCCGACCAACAGACGTTTACAGTCTAAATATCCCCTAATATTTCAGGCTACAACATCTGTAGTGAAGACTGATTTGTTTGCAAACTGCATCACAGAAGACAAAACATCACTGACTTTTGTCTGTTCTGACAAACTTTACAGAGTTTTTATATTTTCCGTTTTCCGTTCTCTCAAATGGTTGATCCAGGTCAGCACTTGCATCGTGTCTTTCTGTCTGAAATCAGTAATTCATTCAGATGCAAGTCCGTCCTGCTCTGACTTCTTTTCAGGCCCGACCGTCTCCTGGGCGGCAGCACGGCTCAGTCAGGTGTGAGACGGCACATTGATCCGGCGCTCAGTGCAGGGTCCACCTGTCAACACCGTCACCTCTGTCTGTGTCAATAAAGCTGCACATCCATAAATATTCTTTTCCCAGTGTCCTCTGTCCCAAGACCCGCCCCAGTTTGATCTGGCGCCTGCCTGCAGCTTTGTTTGGTACTCACACTTTAAGTGACGTCTCAGCGTGTTCCTTTAATGTCTGTGAGCCGATAAAGTGACCAGAATCCTTCTGCTCTGAGCAAAGCTTCCGTCAGTTCAATCAGTCCCTTCCACCTTTAAAACTCTTCCTGTACCTGCTTTAATAAACCCCCCTCATAACTCAAGTGATGCTCCTATCCTGACAACTCATGGCTGAAAGCATCATTTCCAAAACAGCAGTTTTTCACATTAAAGACCTTTTTTTCCCCAAAATATCAAACCCTCCCAGCCCCTATCTGAGCCTCATCTTCCCTTCAAGGTCACATGACCGTCTAACAGACATGTGGATCCAGCTTCTATTACACCAAACTGGATCTAAAATCACAGAAAATGAACCAAACTATCAGCGTTGATGGTCGGTGTGTTTTTGAATTTAATCGTCAAAACGGTTTACAAATAAACTTTGACTGTAGGAGGATAATAAGAAGGGGATTTCATCATATTACAATAAGTGAAAGCAGGGGAATATGTAGTTTGAACCATGTTTCACTGTTATTGACATTTTAACTGGGGGCTTGTTGGGTCAGCAGAGAGGATGTGGTGGACGTGAGCAGCAGCTCGGTGCCGGTTTCATCCTGCAGAGTTCTGTTTGTGTCCGGCTCAGGTCTTTCTGTGATTACACTTGAAAGCAAATGTGAACTAAATCCTCCCCAGCAGAGCAGATCTTCTGGGTCCTGCAATCTAATTAATGTCCTCCGATTGCCTCTGCGCTCCCTGTCCACCGCCGCTGTGACCTGATTTCCCCTCACAGATCAATAAAGCTCATTTCAGTTTTCCTTTGTGGTTGTTGTTTTAACTTGGACATGTCAGTAACTGCCGGATTTTGACTTCCTTTCAGTGATATTTCAGTCATTTTTGGGTTAAAAAAAACATTGTATAAAATCATCTATTTTGACTTAAATGTACGGAAACAATGATGTAAGTATTTTTTGGTTTGAAGCCAAATCAAAAAAGTGGATTTACCATAAAATGATTAAAGGAGCAAAAACAATGATTTTAGATAAAGCGTGTGTAGGATCCAAATGAGTAACTACATAAAAAAATAACATATTGGATAGCATTTTTAACTTTTTATAACCCTACATCGATACATTCTTACTTTTGTACAGATTAATCCTTTAAAAATGATGATTATTCAAGTTTGCTAACAAAAAAAAGGTTGGAGGGAGGAGCCAGAGATTACAACTCAAGTGAGCAGATTTCAAAATGAAAGACTGATATGCTCTCTGTCAATCATTTATTATAATTGTTGCGTCTTCATCTCTGCTACCTCCAGCTCTGCTTCCTGTCTTTTCTTCAGTCCCACTGTTTCATGGCTGCTCTCAGTAAAAATCACAAAATCGTCTTCAACCATCACAGTCCATGGTGATTCCTGTCTAATTGGAAAATAAAACTACATTTTTGTGCAACTCAAAATGTTAACTGTACTTTTATTCGTCTATGCACATTACTAACATGAAATATAGACACAATAGATCAAAGTATGTCAGCTGATATGTTCTGATATTTTTCTACAGGTTGTTTAGTAGAATGACTTTAGAAAATATAGGTCATGTTTTGGTGTGTCACCCCAAAATTTAAAGTGCCCCCCCCCCAGGAAACATTTCTGGAGGCGCCACTGAATCTAAGCAGAACAAAATGTAAATGATTAAAGTAAATGAACCAATGCTACAAAACCATCATTTATTCAAATTGTTTTTTTCTTCAAACCCAAACAGCCACAATGGAGGAGGGAAAGAGCTGCATGTGGCTCCAGAGCCTCAGGTTGGAGATCTCTGATCTCGTCTCAAAATCCATTCATGTTCTGCTGAACAAGACAGGCTTAGCGCCCCCCCCCACAGCGTGCGTACATAGCGCACTTCCATACCCGTCATGTGCGCGCCAACAATATCGCTTTGCGACTGTGCCCGCGCAGAGCGTATCCCCATCCTTCCGCGTGCTAATTTGTGCACAGCACATCTCCACCTTTCCGCGTGCGCGCTCGCGGCGCAGGGAAAGAGAAGTAGAAAAGACTAGAGTAATCATAAAAAAGAGCGCGCCTCTCTTTAAAAAGTCAGAAGGGAAAAAGAGTCACGAAGGGACTGTGACTGTTGTCACGGTAGATTAGATTAGATTAGATCGCTTTGGATGGCAATGAATTGGAGACACGCAGAATGTTAACAAGCGAAGCGGATGGATCTGGAATGAGACGGCCGGGAAACGAGAATAACCCCGGGCTTACACCGCTAGCGTCAAGGCTTCGCTGCGTCGCGGGAGTGGACTAGCTACAGCCGATGGCTTACACTGGCTGCTGCTCCAGCCACAGCCTGTGAAAGCTCAGCCCAAACAGAGTAGTGCTGGATCTCTATGATCAGCTTCTCGTTGTCCATGTTATGACTGATAACGCTGTGCTGCAACACACTTTGAATAACCCGTAAATTACGTAACGTTTACGACACGCTGAAACCGGCTAGTTCAGTGGAAAGTTCGTTTTATTTTGAAAATATACCGGATGCACTTTAAATTCGCTCGCGTGGTTTCCAGTTTAAGTCGTGAATAGCCCCAACTTCACAGAAAGTGATGACGATCAGCTGGGTCGTCCGTCAAAATTTGAACCAAACGAAACGGATTCGCAGCGACGCAGAGGTCAGTCCGCAGACGCAGGACGCGAACGCCTGCAGTGGAAGTTCCTCTCGCACTTTTAATGTTACAGAAAGACTACGGCGCACGCAACTGAGCCGTGACGCTGGCGGTGTAAGAGCGGGGTAAGAGTGACTGCAGCTTTTGTCATGTATGATACGGTGAAAACCGGCCGCTCAGCTGATCTCTCCCGCCGGAGCAGTGGTCCGCCTCCAACTTTTTAGCGGAAACGGAGCGTTCCGGCTTATTTTCACCCCTGGTGACATGTCTGATCCAGCTAGATTTCAGGTCTGCACACAGGAGGGGGCGTGTCTGTCAACTCTGTTGCTTGTCTCTCATTACAGCGGTAGGCGGGACTTTCGCGGAGAAATGCTGGGTTTCCGCGATTCTTTGACAATGGTAGTTGTTGTAGTAAACTCGTGTCGGACCCCATAACATAATAAAATAATAATCTGTTTCCTCCATCTGGGATTTGTAATAGCAGACAGCTTCGATTCGTTCTACCTCTCCACCGCGGGCGCTCTGCTCTGCCTTGCAGCCGTCAGATCAAATTTCATCTTCCCCCTTTTATTAAATTCAAAGATTAATTTCAATTGATCAGTACGAAACTATGAGGTCCGACTTATAACAGCAGTATTAAAAAGACCTTATAAAAATTTTTTATAAAGAAATTAGGGCTGTCAGATTTGTCGCGTTAATTACGCGTTAATCTGACATGTGCTTGACGCCGACAATTTTTTTGACGCATTAATCGCAGATTTTTCTCACACGTGCCTTTCCATACCGCGCATCCCCCCTCTAACTCACCGGCTGCTCTCACTAGATCACAGGCGGGTCTCCAACCACCGAGCTGCGAGCTAAAACCGGCCGGCACTAGGACCTGGAGAGCTCCTGCACCCTAACCCGGCTCCGGTTTGCGTCCAGTACCACGTCTGGTGGTACCGGTTCGCGTCCGGCGCCGCGTCCCGAGAGCTGCACACCCCCGACGGAACAGCAAGCACACCGGGGGACGTTTTAAATGTTCTGGAGCAGTGGTCCCCAACCTTTTTGGGGCTGTGGACCGGTCAGCCAGTGTGGAGTTATTCCGCGGCCCGGCCGGGGGGGGGGGGCATTAAAAACGTTAATCCACTGTGTTATCATGTACAACTTTATTAGCTGGGTTCTCATGACGTCACAACAACAGCTGAACATAACATGACCAACATCGTTTCTACCCCAACACAATGCAAACTTTCTAAAGAAGTTTTTTTTGCTCATTTTGCTATCTTGAGATTAAATTTAACGGGCTGTATCATGTGACGTGTTGCGGCCTTGACGTGCGTCAAGTGAGGAAGTAAATGAGAAAATCCGGTAATTTTTTCAAAATAAAACATTTTCAAAAAAATAAGATGATGGAGATTAATTGTTCTTTCTGTGCGCCC
>NC_050531.1:23590994-23595268 GCF_002922805.2 Oryzias melastigma | reverse complement strand
GGTTTAAAGCTGGCTCCTGATTGGTCGGTTTAAAGCTGGCTCCTGATTGGCCGGTTTAAAGCTGGCTCCTGATTGGCCGGTTTAAAGCCAGCTCCTGATTGGCCGGTTTAAAGCCGGCTTCTGATGGGTCGGTTTAAAAGGGCTTATAGCAGGGGTGTCAAACTCAATCACATAAGGTACGAAAATCAAAAACACACCTCAGGTCCCGGGCCGAACAGGATAAACATTTAGTGAACACTCTAAAACTACATTTTTAAAACTTTAAAACTGTAACTTTTTAACATAATTATGAACTAGATATATAGCATTATCTGTGATATTCCTAGTGTGATAGCTGTAAACTGAATTTAAGCACTGAAGATACCAGTGCTGATAGCTGTAGATACTGAAATTGGTAGAGAAAAACGCTGAAGTTGATAGCTGAAAATGCTAAAGATAATAACTGAAAAGGCTGAAGCTGATAGCTGAAAACGCTGAAGCTGATAGATGAAAACGCTGAAGCCGATAGCTGAAAACGCTGAAGCTGATAGCTGAAAAGGTTGAAGCTGATAGCTGAAAATACAGAAGCTGATGTTGAAGCTGATAGCCAGCTAAAATATTAGCTAAATGCCAAATTAGGCTGAAAACTGAAGAAAATAAACTTAGGTTAGCCAAAACAGCTAGCATATAGATAAAAAAATTGCAAAACTGAGAGCCTAAAAACTGAGAAAAGGCTAAATTGGCAAAAACAGCTTGTAAATATTAGCCTAACTACAAAATATCCTAAAAAAAACTCTTTTCAAAGCAGCTAGCATGTAGCTGAGATATAGGCTAAACTCCAAAAAAAGTTGATTCTGCATGGTATAAGCCCTTTAAACTGGAATTTCTAGCTATCAGTTTAACTCAAATAACTAACTTCTTGTAGTTGAAGACTGTTATGCTTTTTTTTTTTCTTTTTTTTTTGAAGACTGTTATTCTTCAATCTATTTGTTTCCAGTTGTAAATGATTAGAGTATTCTCTGGTTACATTTTACGCGTCTTCATGCTGATTCAGACTCTTTTTCCCAGATTAGAGAAACAGCTGTCAAAGAAACAGCAGTGCCTGCAGGGAAAACTCAGGGAGAAATTATCCCTCGCTGCATTGCTTCATGACCGCCAGCGTCCAGCAGCAGCTCATCCACGCACTTTTGAACTTTTAATGGCAAGAGAAGGAAAAGTGGTGAGCCACATGAAGACTCTGAAGACCTTTACTCTGCAAAACTCCTCATGACCTGCTTTTGGTTTCCATGTTTTCATTTATTTTGTTGTGAGCAGGTTTGCTGTGCCTTTTCCTAGACCCCCCCCGGGTTGTCCTGGATATGGTCACAGCTGCCTGGAGTTCTGATATGGTCTCTTTAATTTGGGAGGTGTCTTTATTGTATTCTGTGTCAGAGCGTCTTAAGTATTGGTCTATATCATATGTGTCAAAGTCAAGGCCCGGGGGCTGGATCCGGCCCTTCAGATGATTCTATCCGGCCCTCCAGATTATTTTATTTCATTGTTATTAATGGCCCAATGTTATCTTGTGCTTATTTCTAACTTGTATCATTTTGACAAAATATATTTTTATGGAGAGTAAAATATTGAAAGTTATTTAAAGTTTAAATTGATTTATTCTAGAATAATATTCCTGCCTTTTTGTTAAAAAGACAAAGTTTTAAAGTTTTAAAAATTAGCTTTCTGCTAGCTTTTTGGAATAAAATACCATTTACTAAGATTTTTTAGGGATTTTTTGGAGTTTAGCTAATATTTCCGCTATATGCTAGCTGTTTTGGCTAATTTTGGCTTTTTTTCAGTCTTTTTTTCAGCAACATGCTAAGTATTTTTGCTGACCTAAGTTTTCTTTTTTTTAGTTATTTAGGCTAATTGGCATTTAGCCAATATTTGAGCCGTCAGTTTCAGCGTTTTCAGCTTTCAGCATTTTTAGTTATCAATTTCAGCATCTTCAGCTATCAGCACTAGCATCTTTAGCGGAAAAATTAAGCTTACAGCATTCACACTAGCATTATTGGAGGTAATGCTAATATCTAGTTCATAATATGTTAAAAATTTACGTTTTTTAACATTTTAAAAATGTAGTTTTAGAGTGTTCAATAAATGTTTATCTTGTTTGGCCCACAACCACAGTTGTGTTTTGGGTTTTGGCCCCCTGTGTGATTGAGTTTGACAACCCTGTTCTATGTGTTCTTTTCTGTTATTAAACCTTTTGAATTATGTTAATTTGTTGAAGTCTTTCTGCTTCTGGTTTATTTACATCTGTAATGCGTCCATAAGACACGATAACAGTATATTTGATTTGATTTGATAATGCTGCTATTGTTATTGGATTATTGAATTATCAGCACCTTGGGACAGACTAGTGAACTACCCAGGGTTTATCCCACCTTCTCCCAACAGTAGCTGGGATAGGCTCCAGCAACCCAATAAGCCCAGAAGGAACTAAGAGGGTTAAGAACATGGGTGGATGGAATAATCAGCAAACGACCTCATGATGGTGAAAATATCCATGAAGTCATGAAAAAGCTGCACTTTCTATTGGGTTATTATTACTGTGAAGAACCAAACTTCCTTTTCTCTATGAAGGAGAAGAATGTCTGCAGTTCTGAGTACGTTTCTGTAGAATAATACTAAAACAGCCTGAAAGCACGGACGTTTGTGTGGATGGTAGCAGATCACGCTCCAATTACCGTCAACAATCTGTGACTGTGACTCCTGACATTTCTCCATTGAGATAACGAGAGGCCAAGGTGCAGAGGTAGAGTGGTCAACCTCCAATCGGAAGATCACGGGTTCGGTTCCCACTCTGTACACCCATGTGTCGAAGTGTCCCTGAACAAAACACTGAGCCTCACACTGCTCTTGGTGGTTATTGTTTGGCACCAGTGCTCAGCAGCAAAGTGTGTAAATGTGTGTATGAATGTGACTATAACTGTAAAGTGCCTTGGGACTTCTAAGAAGGTAGTACTAGTATACACCATTTATCATACATATAAAGATAGAGATGTTCTTGTAGAAGCTTAGGTTTGTAAAGAACAGTTTGGATCTGTTTTGTACCAGCTTCTAGCCTCATTAAAATCCTCGGGGGGTTTTGAAGCTGCACATCCAGTCCACATGTGTTCTGTGGACTTGGCGAAGGCATGAAGGCTCATGGTAGCTGGGGGGGGGGGGGGGGGGTTGTGGTCAGGACAGGTGGCTATGAGGAGTCAATGATCCCTGTTGAAGTATAGTTTGGTTCTTAAAGCAAGCAGGCTCATTTCCTGTGAAAGGTGGACTGTCATGGTTCATCTTTATGCTCAAACGCTAAAGGTTTTTATCTGTCGGCTGACCGAGGAAAGAATCCCAGCTTCCCAGACAACCTGGATGAGTCTGAAGAGGAGATGGAGATCTGTGTTTGCCCTCTGACCTAAGGTGGAGTGAGCACCAAATAATGATTTGATTATAATGTTTAATGTCTAGAAATGATCAGAGATAGACAATTGATGAATGAAGGTTTGTCCTCAAAAGAACTCAAAAATTTTTTACTACAGTTTTTCTCAATTGCTAAAAGTGCCGCTCTCCAAATCAGATGATCCGCTTCTCTCAAAAACATCACTCTTTGGTCGAAACCTAAAACAACATTTCCAAAACTCTAATCTACTCTATGCAGAACCAACAACACATTCTCACTTTAAAACACAGTTGGCATTCACAACACACAAAAAGTGAACACAAAGAGGCAAAACTCAAACTCTGTTCCAACGCTGCAGTAACCGTCAATGCACAACTGGTCAAAACTGAAGACACGTGTTGCTAATAAACTTCAGTGAATATAAGGACAGTTCTCGCACAACTGATGGATAACAGAGTAAGGCAAGTTAGACCAAAACCCAGACCTTTATCAAGACCCGAACCTCCACCAAGATCAACACCAAGATCTGAACCCGCACCAAGACCAAGACCACCTTGTTCTCCATTCCTTAATCTGATTACAGGATAGAGTTTGTTCTGCTTAGTGTTGGAAAGTGTCAAGACAAGTATACAGTCAGGAAACTTGGGATGGCACTTCAGCTGAGTTCTGTAAAGACTGAGGATTATTTTCTCCATGTTGTCTGGCTGGTGAGAATGTTGGCTGTGATGTGGAGGAAGTCCTCTGACCTGATCAGTCAGAAACAGGATGTTGAAGTGCAATAAACTTGAACCTGATTTATAGTGAAAAAGAAAAATTCTTAATACTATTTTAGCCTAACGTGTAATGGGGGCGGAGGGGGGGGGGGGGT
>NC_050531.1:23569759-23590982 GCF_002922805.2 Oryzias melastigma | reverse complement strand
TTTTTTATGAAACATTTTGTGTCAGTTGTTTTGTTGTGTAGTGTGTTGTGTTTGCTACGTGTTGGTTGGTTTTGACAGCAGTGTCTTCATTGTAACCTAAAAGTGAGTTTTGACTCAAGACTTAAGTATTTTGTACATTTAGCTTTTATTTTGAAAACCATGTTTGGTTTTTTTGCTGTGTTTGTGTTAGTTTTGACAACAGAGGTTGTGTCTGAACTCCCTCCCTAATCCCTAAGTACTAAAAAACTATATAGTGCTGGACTTGGCAGTGTCCTGGATTTTAAAGACAATTCGGACACGGTGCTCACTACTTTGTGGATGGTTTATTCAAATATTGCATTTAAACACGTTTTTTTGTTCAAAATTGTTCGACTGCAATGCATTGTGGTCTATATTCACTTATCTAGTGAGCATCGATGTATGCTAGTTTTTCTCAAAGACTTCTGGGAAATTTTGAGTGTACTCGATTTTGGAATTAGTAGATTCGGACAGCACTAGAAAATGGCGAATGCACTATATAGTGATTGGGAGGGAATTCAGACACAACCTCAAAGTGAGAGTTTAACACAAGAGTTAAGTAATTCATATATTTAGCCTATATTTTGAAACTTGTGTTTCATGTTTGGGAAAAGTGGTCAAACGTTTCAGAAAATGTGTTTTAGCAATTGGGAAAAACTGTAATACAAAATGAATGTCTCTGAAAAAAAGCAGGTTGCCTTTTCTTGTAGAAGTGCCCCCTCCCTCCTTATCTCCCTGTGGACCAGCGTTTAGCTGGCAGAGGCCTCCTTTGTGTCTCTGTCACATTCACAGCCTCCTGGAGAGCTCGTAACTCAGGCGAAAAGCACCCCAAAGACTCCAGTGACGAAGAAGCACACGCTAGCATATGTTCACACACATACAAGCTCTGAGATATGTAATAGATACCAACACTGACCAGCCTCTAACATGTCTTTACAAAGACTCTGGCGGCATCACGGCGCTGCCAAATACGTCGACCTACATTTGAACGAGGAACGCTAAACTAATTTAATGGATCTCACAGTTTAGTTCATTGACATGGCTACAACAAGCTATGCTAATGGAATGATGAATATTAGCTTTGTGGCGCAGTGTCTTCCAGGAAAATCAACCCCCTCTGCAGCCATTTCCTCAGCCCCCACTCGGCCATATTTCTTCGTAACGGCTCTGATGACAGCGGGTCTTTCTGAGAAGAAGCTGGGTCAATGATGATTAAAGCCATACCTGCACCTCCTGCATTTCTGCTTCTGCTCACATCAAGAGGAAATACAAACAACTTTTCTTAGAGGGATAAGACACCCCCTTAATGCAACGACCACTTTCTAACATGAAAATCTTTTTTTCAACTGGTGCAAATTCAGCAATATTAAAGTCTGCAAACCAAAATGAGAGAGCTATTCTGTTATCTCCTCCAAACAAAAGTGGAGTTTTTACCCAAAAGTTTTATTGTGGTTTCATCTGACCACATGAACTTCCCCCAATCCTCTTCTGGATCATCCAGATGCTCTCTAGTGAACATCAGACGGGCCTGAACACTGACTGGCTGAAGCAGGCCGCTCGTCTTGCACAGAAGGGTTCGAGTCCCTGGTGGTGTAGTGTGTTACTGACGGTAGCCTTTGTGGTTTTGGTCCCAGCTATCTACAGGTCACTCACTCAGTCCCTCTGTATGGTTCTGGGATTTTGATTCACTGCTCTTGTGATCCTTTTGATCCCATGGGGTGAGATCTTGGTGGCCTTACGGTACCTAATAATTGCTTCTTCAGCCTATTGCGTTTTGGCAGCCTTGTGGGGGTCAACAATTTTGTTTCTGGTGTCCTTTGATAGCTCTTTGGCCTTAGCCTCAGTAGAGTGACTGTTAGAGGTAATGGACATGCCACTAATAAAAGGTAAAAAGTGGAGGATAGAATAGATTTTTGACTTTACTTGTTTCTTGGTGACCAAGTACTTGTTTTAGAGAGAAATGTATCTATAATTTCATTAAAAAAAAATCAGACAATGTGGTTTTCTAAATTTGCTTTCTCATTTTGTCTCATAATTGAGCCATGATGAAAACTGCAGGCTTCTCTAATATTTTTAAGTGGGAGGATTTGCACAATTGGTGGCTGACTCAATAGTCTTAAAAAGACTGATCTTGAGGTCTAAGATTGGGAGTGTTGTGAAGGACCAGAGAAGAACCAGATAGAACGCTCAGAAGAGCCTCTTTAGATCTCATCACAACCTGTTTGCTCAAGAAGCTAGTCTAGAAAAGCTGAATCCTTATCTCTTCTTGAACATTGTGCTGCTGTGGACTTTTACCAGAAATGAGGCTTGTAGAGTCGGAGAAAATGATCTTTTCAGACTCTGACCTTGACAAGGAGGACAAGCATTAGAAGACAATCTCTTCTGCAGAATGACTCCCGTTGCCTCTGACTTCTGGGTTCCAACAACCGCAGAATCAGCAGACCCCTGCTGCCTTCGGCTCCTTGTTTCACTTCCTGTTAGCACACTACAATTTCCTGGCAGTGACCTCTGGCCCACTGGGCTCATACCAGCAAACAGCATGATGGGAGCTCATAATGTCGGGAACTAATTAGCGTCAGAAACGAAGTGGCCTGTCAGTCTGTTGCTGCGCATCAGCCAGAGACTTGAAGCTCAGCCAAGGTGATGGCAGGAAACCTCAGAGCAATCAGATGAAACCTTACCACTCACACGTTCACTCATTTCTAAGAAGGAGGAGGTCTAAACAAGACAGCTCTTTGACTTCTGAACTGAAGCAGGCTTAAAACGAAGCAAAAAAGAGCCATGTCAGTTCAGCAGGTAACCATAGGGGGCTTGTGACACAAACAAGTCAATCCTCATTCTTTTTCAATCGAAACAGTCCAACTTCAAACAAATGCTTTCAAAGTCTGCTTCCAAATGCGGTCATAGTGGCGCCACCATGGGACCACTGACTGAATGCTACAACTTCAAAACCAAACAGATTCATGCAGGCTGCAAGAAATATGCAAGTTTTTGAAAAAAAGTACGACTTTTCCCAAGTATCAAAGAATTTTACTCACCAACTTTAAAATGCTTATAGGTGTTGAAATGAAGGAAGCTGCTCTCCAAAGGGTAACCAAACCCTAAATCAACTTCTTTTGTCTGTTGATCTCTATAAATGTGGATTTAAGAGTGCTGTCTGTTGGTTGTTGCCAAATTTTTGACAGTTTAAAATAAACTTGTTTAACTCCTGAAAATATATTCAAAACCCATCTGTGTGCTGCCCCCTACAGGTTGAAACGAGGTGTTACAGTTGAATTTTGTGATTGGTCAACTGGTGTTAGTCCGAGAAGTTTCACCTCATCATGCTCTGCAGCTCCAGTATAAAATAATCTTTGGTTCTGTAACGGTCGGTCACTATTGTGTTAGCTTTAGCATGGCTTGTCGGGGTATTGTCTTCAGCTGTCAAAAATGTACTGGCTTAAACAACTTTCCAGTGGACTATGAAATTAGAGAACAGAGGTTTAGTGCGATTGGCATTGTAACCAGCGAACTCCACCCTGGTGATGAATTTGTAATGAACATTTCACTCTACTTCACTCTCACTTTCCTTAATACGTTAGCCTTCACTTGCTATGATGCCAGCTGCATTTTACCACTCTCAAAAGCAGCGTCTTCAGCCAGTGGCTCCAAACAAGAAGGTTCTCGATCAGAAGAAAAAAATTCTCAACCTCCTCAGACAGTTCTGTGGAGAAACTTGCCTCACTTTGCCCGGTATCACCAATGACTTAGAAACGGTCTATAGTTACCACTCACCATATTGAAGACCCAGCGTATGCTACATAAAGCTAATCTTACTGTTAATCATGGATCCAAGCCACACCTCCGCTGCTCAGTCCGCTTCAACTTTTAGGCATTTTTCAAATCTGGGCTGAGAATGGAGTCAGTCTCCAACAGCCCTGTTTGGTTACCCTTTACGTGGTTGTGCATTAAACGGCTACAGATCTACCAACAATACAGACGGTTTTTAGGTGATCAAATAAGTTATTGTCCTAGCAGAGTAACTGAGTTAACCTTAATTAAATCTCATGTTTGGCCAAAACAGCGTGACAGCTTTGATATCCAGCCAGCAGCAGAATCCCGTGAACATCAGCATCAATTTCCTCCACAGAATCCCTCTCAGAGCCTGTGGTCATCAAAAACGGAGGTTTTCCCAGCGTCCACAACGTCCAGACGGTGGCTGCTGAAAGACGCTAGACTTATTGTTGAATTTTTAGGACAAACCATGACCACAGGGAGAAAAATGACTCAACAACACAGTTTCAATGAAGCATCTCAAACAAAGAAGAAGCTCAGACTGACCAGAACAACGGCCATAAAAATGATAGTTTTGTCCTTTCATCGTGCAGGACGGACGTCGCTCATTTTTTGCTCCAGATTCTAACTCTGTGTGACTGTGCAGGAGTCTGTGTGTGTCATTGCATGTCTCCCCCTCAGGGTGATGAGGCAGCATCTTCCAGTCAAGCCGCTACAGCACAGCCAGTAAACAAACCCTACTCCACCCTCGGCCTCTGAGCTGATATCTGCAGACCCGTCCTTCTCCCACCAACATCCCTGACCCTACGCTGGAGCAAATACAGTGAGAAGTGGACAGAGATTCAAATTCATGCCAAATTCAGAAGATTGAAACACCCCTGTGGGAGAACTTTAGCATACGTGTCCTCCAGTAGATGCTGTTTGGATTAGCACTGCTACAAACAATTATTTTAATAGTCGACTAATCACCGATTATTTTTTCAGATTAGTCAAATGATTGGGTCATGTGCAAAATGGGTGTAAAGTTCACATCTTAACCAACATTAGCTTTAAAGTAACTAAAAACTAGATATATAGCATTACCTGTGATAATGCTGAATGCTGTAAGCTGAATTTGGCTGCTGAAAATGGTAGTGCTGATAGCTGAAGAGGCTGAAGTTGATAACTAAAAACACTGAAAGTGATAGCTGAAAATGCTGAAACTGACAGTCACTAAAATATTAGCTAAATTCCAAATTAGCCTAAAAAACTGAAAACGCCTAAGTTAGCCAAAATAGGTAGCATGTAACTGAAACACAAGCTAAACTTTAAATTAGCCTAAAAAACTGAAAAAAAATCCTAAATTAGCCAAATTAGCCTAGTATGTATCTGAAATATTATCTACACTTCAAATTTGACAAAAATACTGAAAAAATCCTAAATTAGTCAAAACAGCTAGCATGAGCTGACATATTAGCTAAACTCCTTTCAAAAGTGTCAACCATTTCAAACTGATAATGGAGGAGAAATGAATAATTGTGGTTTGTGCCTGATTTCTATGACACAGAGTCTTTCATTTATCAGAATAGAGCTGAATGTAGCTTTACAGTTTGATGACAGCAGTTCCCAGCTGTTTCTGCTCATTCTGATGAACTGACAGTCGTGACATCAGCGCTCGTTTCTGATCCTCAGGCACTCTAAAGCTTTTGGTTAAAATTCACTAAACAACAGCTCTTCTCTACAGCAACCATCACACTTCCTCAGCCATCCTGAACGTTGATGTGGTTCTGAAGATACTGCTGTTGAACCATGTCCCAGAGCAAAACTCGTGTTTGCAGTACAATGACTGTAACTCAGAAACTTCTTCTGATCAAGAAAAGTGTTTTCCTGCTGATAAGCTACAGCACAATGGTGGCTCTTCGTCCTTAAAGAGCCATTCCTATGAAATGTTTAACTTTTTCTCATGCTGGAGGACATTTTTAAAATCATTTAGATTTAAAAACTGCATTTCTGTGTATTTCTGTATTCAAATTGTGTTGAATCAGGAGCAGATGAAAACCCGCAGTAGGAAAAAGTTCAAGTCTCCCTGATCCACTCCAGTTCTGATGCATCCACTTGCTGAGGTTTGAGCATTTTTCACCGGCAGACACATGTGACTTAAAACATGAATAGTGGGTCTCAGTTGGGAAGAAAAAGGAAACGTTCTGCATTTTAGAATAAATCAAATCTTCAAAAGACTTATCAGTTCAGATTCAGGAGATGAAGACGTCACAAAATCAGAAGAATTGCGTGTCGCCATCAGTGTGTGAATGTGACTGTGACTGAAAAGCACCTTGAGCCTTCATGGAAGGTAGAAAGGTGCTATAGAAGTAAATCCTACTTTACATGAGCGCTTCTGGTTTTACACTCAGGTGAATGCTGTCAACAGAATGCATAGATTTGCTCTTAAATTTGCTCTTATTAAACGCACTCGTTCCACAGGTTCTCTCTTGTGATGCAGGTCTGTCCGCCATGTTGATTTGAACGTGTCGATCTCTAGTTGCTGTTTCTCGGTTTTATTATTCAGTGAATAAGCATGAAAAATCACATGTCTGAGTCATCTTGATGCAGGATTTCAGGATGCATCGTGTTTGATGGTAGATTTTTTAATACTTTACCACTTCAGTTGTGCATCCATATGTTGCCATGACAACTTTTCGAAGTGCATTTGGTCTTTTCGTCTGTTTTTTATCTTATTTTAAACCTTTGTTAGAATAAAAAAAATCCCTTTGGGACCAAAAAACTACATTTCCAGGCATTAGAGGTGATTTATCCGAGCACCTTGAGTGAATACTTCAAAGAAACCTGACCACACATCAAAAGCATTTTCTGGAAAAATGTAAATAAAGGTTTCATATCTGCATAATGTGACTGATTGCATCAGTGTGATGGCCTCCTTCACCCCCGGAGTGCTTCACAGTTCCATTATTCCCCTTTAAGATGTTTTCTTTTAAAACAGTCGCTGGAGCGTGGACATGAGTTGGCATGGAAACACACCCAGGTACAGTCGAGTATCCACTCTGACATTTCTGAGGCTGTGCATAAAATTACACAGTAAAAAAATAATCTTGTGCCTAGCATGATCCGAAGGCTCAGCAGAAATACACAACACTTCAGGTAAACAGACCAACTGGGAGCATGGTGGTGGAGCGTTGATGATGTGGGCAATTACAACTTTTTGATGCAGCCAGACTCCAACAGAACGTGTAACAGGTGGTTTGTGCTTAATTTTTAAAGATTTACATGTGTAGTGAGATTCAAGATGTTATAATTTTAATTTGTGCATGTGTAAATTTTATTTTGCATTTTTTAATTCTGTAATTTTTTTTTTACTTACGCACAAAATGTTTTACATGAGTTACAAATCAAGAATACGCACGCACAGATGGGTTCACGTCAGTGAGATTGCAGACTTTCCAAAGAGAAAACAGCAAAAGAACCAAAAGGAGGAAATTCTGTATATTAGGAAGAAAACGAAGCATAAATCTGAAGTAGCAGGAACCATAAAAAGTTTTTAAATGTCTGCTGAGTGAACACAGTTGGAGGACCAGCAGGACTGAGCGCTTCTTCTTTCAGCCTGTTTTAGTCCCAACACAAACCAAACCTGTTTTACTATTATTATGGGGTGTTTTATATCTGTCTAATCCAACATTTTCCTCTCCTTTTTAGTTGTGGGATCAGTGTTTTTGTTTATTATATTTTCTTTCTCTTTCTGTCTGTCCTGACTTTCGTCCTGCGTTCTCCTCAAATCCAAAGGATGTTTCGCTCTCCTCATGTCGGAGGTGAATCTCTTTCTCTCTAGACTCCCTCATGTCTGACTCTTTTTTCTCTGGTCACCTTCAAACTCTCCACTCCTCAAACTCGTCTCTTCTTTCTCCTCTCCGTGATCTCCTGGAACTCGTCAGCCTGCTTAGCGACTGTTTGCATCTTCAGGTTTCCTGTGGCTTCGTCACTCGGCCTCAGGCGGCGTTTCTCCCTCAGCTCCTGCACTGGATGCTGGTTTGTTTTGTACACACTCGTGTTGTCATCGCTGTGTCACTCAGAGTCTGTCAGCGTCTGGCTCTCAGCGACGGTCAGCACAGATACTGCCTGTTTCTGACATGTCACACGGCTCTGCAGCAAGTCTCTGCCCAGTCACCAGACTGAAACCAGAGAAACTTCTGCAAACTGAGAGCTGGAAGTCCTTTTCTCCAGAAACATTCAGACCCAACCAGTGGACAGGTAAGGATTCAACGTCTGCTGTTTGTGTTTCAGCAATGTCGCCTTCAAACAGCCTCCTAAAGTGGTTTTTGTTAAACCCTTAACCAAACTAACTAGGAGAAAAAGAAAACAAAATAAATTCACTGAAAAAGTCTAGATTTGCCTGAGGAAACAGCAATCTGGAGCCAGAAGTTGGATAAAAGCACCAAACACCCGGCTGAAAGAACCGAGCAGAACCCTGCTGGGAGGAGGACCAGCTCTGTGATGCTGCTGACCGGAGAGGAGCAAAAGCATTTCACTGCTTCTCTTTCTTACCTACAAGCTGGAGATCACACTGAGCTTCCACAGACTGGAGGAGCAGAAATGACAAAGCAGCTCTGACTCAAGTACAGATGTATGAAGCTAAATGAGGGAAAATATTATTTGAAACCCAAATAAAACATTTAGAAAAAAAATATTTCAAAAAAGATGTAAAATGTCCAAAACGTTTTGATATTCTTAAATAAACTTAATTATTTCCAGTTTCAAATGTTCTGCTTTTTTGGTTTTAAAACTCAAAAACTTTTTTCAGTTTCAGATGTTTTTTTTTCACTTTCAACTGTTTTTTTCATTCTCGAATCTGAAGATTTCAGTTTCAAAACTTTTGGCCCCGTTGTGATGCGTTGTGATTACAGAACTGATGCTACAGCTAAACAGCAAAGCTAAAATAGGCGTTTACAGTTCCACTCTGATAATCTTGATCTATTTGAAAGTCTTTTGATTAGGATTATGCCGTTTATGCCAAAACCTAAAACCTAGGACATAGTTTCTGCAGAGCACCAGGAGTTCATTGGACCTCTGAGTTGTGAGCAGAGAAACCCCGCCCCCACTACCCTTTGCTGAGAGCCCTCTGTTTACACTTTCTCCTGCTAGCTTACAGCCCTTTGCAACCCCAATCAGCACTCAGTGACATCATGTCGCATTGGGATGACAACAATTAACACTGAAGGAAAACAAAAGTAGATCTTGAAATGTACCAGAAGACCAGAGGACACAAAAAATAGGATTCTTTTTTGAAAAGTAATGAAGAGAACAAAGTTTGCTTCATCGTTCGTTGTTGAATCTGAGGTCAGAGGGAAACTACAGCCTCGCCAGGCTGCGTTCATCCTGTGCCTGATGATTCTTCTACAGTCTTTCCTGAGATTCACTCAGAGGAACATCCTCACTCCACAACTTTAAAGTCCAAGTTTTACCCACGTGGACGCAGCGCGGTCCCTCATGCAGAGAACAGGAAGTGTGGACTCACCCCGCGTCGCTGCTGTTCCCACATATTAAGGCATCCTTGGCCCCCTCCACTTTGTAGTAGTTATCTAGAAATAAACAAAGAACAAATCCTGTTTAAGACACATTTTTACACAAAGTTATAAGGAAATAAGATGCCACAGAATTTTAGAATCCAAAAGTAAAAATTTGATTATTGTAATATTGTCAATTACCAAAGAACATTAAATTCACCAACTTTTAAAGTTTAAACAATCATGAAGGATGGATTCTCTGATCCAGCTCATAAACGTGGGTTTCCATCATTTACGTTTCCATGGTAACCGCATTAATCTGACAGAGAAATTGTTCATAAAAACAAGTAGCTTGTAAATAAGTTTGCAGGAACCAAACAGACTAACATGCAGCTGGAGTCACAATATGATCTGGACCTCATTATTGATACACAAGGAAAAAAGGAAAATCCAGAAAGGCTCTGGAGAAAAGCTGATTATAACTAAAAAAGTTGCATTAAATGCAATAATGTTAGTGTGAATGCTGAAAGGAGTCGCTGAAGATGCTAAAGTTTATTGCTAAAAATGTTAATGAAATTGACTTTGATTGCTGAAGAGATTTGCTAAAAAATCCAAAAGTTATTTGTAAAATGTTACATTTGCTAAACAACTGGAAATTATGTCAAAATATGAAAGAACATGAAAGCTGTCCTAAATTTCTGAATATTTTTTTAGAGAAATTGCTTTATAATCCCTAATCCACACAAATTAGGTGTGTTGCTTATATATGAGCGAATCTCCAAATTACCCAGAAGACCTTAGCAGATGCCAAATTAGCCAAAGAAGCTAGCTCGTTGCTAAAATACTAGATAACTCCAAAACAGCCTAAAATTCTTCAGTAAACTTAGCCAAAAAAGTTAGCATTTTACTATAATATTAACTAAACTCAATTTTTTTTAATTACTATAAAAGATGAAAACATAGTTCATGAATATTTTAAGATTTGTTGTTGATATACTTAAAATTATGAAATTTTAAGATTTTTTTTTTCATTTCCTATGGGGAATATTTTTGCTCAATATTTGAAAAACTATAAAGTTTATAAATACCAAAAATACAAGCAGGAATGTCCTGAACAAGATGAACATTTTGATACCAAGATTGCTGAAATCACTGAAAATGTGATTGCGTTTTTAGGTGCCAAAAAACGTATGGAAAGAAGCAGGAGAATCACTGTAGTGTGAATGCTTACTAAGCAATCACACAATTAGTCTGTCAATAAACAGAAAAACGGGAGGATTTTCTTTGGTGGGGTTTACTCGAACACCCCTGTCCACATCTGTCTGTGTTCCTGCAGGATCAATAAGCTCATCAGACGTCGCCGCCTTGTGTGTTCTGGCCCGGTCAGCCGTCTGAGCGGCGGGCCATAAAGCCAAAGCCATTACAGCAAACACAGCTTGTTGAGCCTTTATTCCACACTTAAAACCTGACCACAGGCTATTTCCAAGTGCATTAACACACTTTAATGTCAGCACATGGAGTACTCCAGGTACTCCAGCGCCCAAACACAATCCAGAACAAAAGCTCCAGACGTTACATGTTTAAAAGCTTCTCACGCATGTCTGCAGGAAGTCTTTGCTTCCAAACTTTGGAAAGTTTCCCGTCTTCATGAGGACAACTGGAAGCGTGAATGTCTGCTTTGAAACATGAGAAATTCTCAACTTCACCTTAGAAGTTTAAAGAAAACCAGGTAGTGGTCCTTTGCTATAATATCGTTCATCTTAAAGTGTCATTTTTTTAGAGCGATTATTTTTTCAGTGCATTATCCTCTGTGATGTGATTGTCTGTAGACGTGGTCAATCCACATGTTGTCTCCTGTACAGAATGTCTTCAGTTTTCCAGATCTACATAAATCAGATCTCTGTTTTTATTCTATAATCCTGGACTTATTTTTCTATAATGGTTTGAAGTTTAAGAGCTTAAACAAGAGAAAGTGTAAAAAAAATGTTGATGTCTGTCTGAGTAAAGTGTAGAAAGTCTTATTTCAGAGATTTTAGGACGTCATTCTCTCCTCAGAGTGAGAAAGAAATCCCCGGTTCAGATCCCAGCAGGGACATCTCTGTGTGGAGTTTGCATTCTCTCCCCAGACGTGTGGGTTCTCCAGGCTCTCCAGTTTTCTCCAAAAGTCTCAAAACTATGGAAGGTGGATGTTTGTGCTGTTTTCTGACAGCACAAACCAAAGCAGAGGAGGAGGAGCTCTGACGTCATTGTCGTGACGCTTGGAATTGCTAACTCCAGACTCAAACAGATTTATGAGACACTTATTGCGCAGCAGAATGTGGAAACGAAAATGCAATCTTAATTGGTTTGTCACGTTAATTATGTTACAGAATGAGCGAGGATGATGACGAAAATGATTTTATTTAAGAGACAAATATTGCAGGTACATTTTGAAAACGGAAAAGCATTTTTGTTCATCCATTTTCATTTTCAAATTTGATATTTCTGATTGAATTTTGGTTCAAATTTACCAAAGAACTTTTTGAAAATTAAATATCAAATGCCATTTTCTTTATCATGTTTAAGGAGCCCTACCATGAAAATTCTACTTTTTGAGGTTTTGAATGCATTTTACTGTTCATTCCTCACTATACAGAACCACAAAGCAGCATTTTGATCCGTTCATGCATTTAAGAGTAATCCTCTAAAAACCTGCTCTGTCTGCAGCAGCCCCTCCCATACCCACGAAAACGAGCGGTAGGAAACGTGCTGACGTAAGATCAATGCCAACAGCTCCCTGCAGGAAGAATCTGTGCTGCAAGCTCCGCCCCCAGACTAACACAACGCTCAAGTTCTCCACAGAGCTAGTGGAGTTTAGCAGAAAAACTTTCATTTTAGATGCAGTATACCATATATCTTCCAGTTGTGTCCTGTCTTCAATAAATTCCAGCTCAAACAGGTGTTCGTTACCTTTTCCGTGGCGCTCCTTTAAGATGGATTGGATGGAAGGATCAAAGGATGGATGGACGAACAGACAGAGCGTTTGTGACACTAATGTTTTGAACATTGGACGTGGAGGACAGAGGGCACCACATACTTTTATTGAGACACCTGATTAGTCATTTTATACTTGAACAACAGAAAAACTATTTAAAAAGGGAAGATTATCAAGAACATGTTAAAAACAAGAAGGATTGATTTGACCTATAGGATGACTGAGGAACAGCTGTTTATTTCTCTATAGAAGTCTATAGGAATTTAGATTCTAGGAACCAGCGCGTACTTCCTGTTTGGAACACCAGCAGGGAGGGGTCACTCAGTCCAGTTCTCATATACAGTCCGTGTGAAGAAGATCTAACCATTTGACTTGTTGTGGGGTTTAAGTGCACAAACCAGTATTAAAACAGGTCCTTTCCTCAGAGCACAAATGAGGTTTCTAACCTACACTGTAACGTATGTTCGTGCATCTTACACAAACGCTTGATAGTAAAATGAAAGTAAATGGACGTGTCCTATCAGCAGGAAGAGCTTGCAGTTTGCCGACGGTTTCACAGGAGGAGTTCTGCTTCACCTGCTCCTCTTCAACCCCCCGTAACTTCTGCGCAGACATTAAACACTCTCACGACCTGCCTCTGTGCTTCTGCAAAAACCTCTGCTGCTAATGACGGCTTGACATTTTCATGTCTTACAAAAACAACCACTCACTCGTCTTTTGTTCAGCAGACCATTTGAACCAAGCGTGACTAACTTCAGAAATCACGACTGATTAAAAGGCATTTTAAAAAGACACTCGTGCACAAAAGATGCTGAAGCCGTCAGAGGTGAGAACTTGGGCTTGTCAGAGACATGAATATGTTCAAGACAATAAAAGCCGAGCTCAGCGTGACTTTACTGCAGCAAACAGCGCAGTGGAGTCCCTGTCATTTAGTTGTTAATGGGTGTATCCGTTCTGATCACTCAAAGACATGAAGTTCCTCACTCAGGTCTCTCCCCCTCTCCAAAGTAAGAGCACATTAGCGCTGCTGTTCATCAACTTCTCTTCAGCTGGACCCCTCTCCGAGAAGGTTTTGCAGAGCTGCACATGCTCGGAAAATTGTCTCCACAGGAAACCAAGGGAGTGGGCTTAATTTCATTTCTTTTTAAAATCAAGAGCAGCAAATTACCCTGTCAAGCGATAATAAACCTCCATCCTGCCTTTGTGCTTTTTCAGCTGCAAGAGATAAACTCACAGAAGAAAATCTGTTAGTTTGACAAAGACAGCCGCAGGAAGAGTTATTGGTCAAAGTGAATTAGACTGAAACACTGTTAATCTGCTCACCCATGGTGGAAAGACATTAGTCAGGGACTAATCTATTGCCTTTACTGTACACTCATCCATCAAAGGCTGAATTCATTTGTGTGGAGCTGCTGGAGATGAAGGTTTACGTCCTGAAGCTCAAGCAGGTTTCTCCACGTACGCAAAAACAAAACAACAAGAACAGCGTTTAGAAAATCAGACCAATTAGCTCTGGCTAAATTCTAACAAATGCCTTCAAGTTCTGTTGTTAGTTTGAAAGAACTGAATCCTAAAAGATCCTAAATGTTCCAAATACACCTGTTTTGAGAAAAAAAAATGTCTTATTTTCTGACTTATGAGAAAAGTTGTGAGTGTGTGTCTCTGCATCAGACTGGTGATCTGTTCAGGACCCGGCCTTCACACGTCTGTAGCTGGGATAGGCTCCAGCAACTCCACGACCCAATAAGGCAGGAGTGTCAAACTCAATCGCACAGGGGGCTAAAATCCAAAACACACCTTAGGTCGCGGGCCGAACAGGATATTTATTGAACACTGTAAAACTACATTTTAAAACTTTAGAACTCGCTGCATCCCATAATGTAGGGCTGTCTTACTCAATTAGGCCAAAATCCAAAACACGCCTTAGGTCACGGGCCGAATAGGATCAACATTTATTGAACACACTAAAACAACATTTTTAAAACTTTAAAATGTAACTTTTGAACATAATTATGAACTAGATATATAGCATTACCTGTGATAATGCTAGTGTGAATGTTGTAAGCTGAATATGGCCGCTGAAGATGCTAGTGCTGATAGCTGAAGATGCTGAAATTGATAGCTAGCTGAAATATTAGCTAAGCGCCAAATTAGCCTAATTTAGAAAAAGAACTTAGGTTAGCGGCCCTGCGACAGACTGCCGACCTGTCCGGGGTGAACCCCGCCTTCGCCCGTCAGCAGCCGGGTTAGGCTCCGGCACCCCCGCGACCCCGAATGGGAAGAAGCGGACAAGGAGATGGATGAATGAATGAACTTAGGTTAGCCAAAACAGCTAGCATGTAGCTGAAATATTAGCTGCTCAGAAATAACCTTAAAAAAATCTTAGTAAATACAAAAATAGTCAAAAAAGCTAACAAATCGCCAATTTTTAAAACTTTAAAATGGTAACTTTTTAACATAAGTATGAATAATAAAAAGACAGGAATATTATTCCAGAATAAATCAACTTAAACGTTAAGTAACTTTCAATATTTTACTCTCCATAAAAATATATTTTGTTAAAATTATACAAGTTAGAAATAAGAGAAAGATAACATCGGGTCATTAATAACAATGAAATAAAATGATCTGGAGGGCCGGATCCGGCCCCCGGGCCTTGACTTTGACGCGTGTGTTTTAAGAGATTTTAGTGGCTTCAGAAAACAGCCGGACGAGCTTCCGATTGTTTCTCGTAGATATTTTTACCGATATCGGACCTTTGATGCTGGCTCAGAAAGACGGACGCTTTACTGTTGCAGTCGTCTCTGACCACACACAGCAAACACGGCCTGATGGGAAATGTTCAGCTTGGAGAGCATTGATCTCCCCGCTAAAGGCTGTTTTCAGATGGGGCTGACGGGCCGGGGGGGTTAAGGTTGCGGCCTCGGCTCTCAGGTTTCACGGCAGCTTTTAGAGGTCGATAGGAGAGCCTGAAGGGGGCATTTGTTTGATGTGATAGATGGCAAAGCAAACTGGAAAGGAATAAATAGACGTTAGCAGAGGCTGCATGTCCTGACAGAGCTGTTACTGTAAACTTTCTCTGGACTCATCTGCCGCCGTTTGAGCGCTCGTTACCTGCAGACTTATCCTGTTTGTGTTGCTGGATCCAGTAATTGAACTAAACGGTGATCAGTGACCGCGCTCTTCTCCTTTATTTCAGCTTCATTTATTAATGCAAACATGTTTGTCTGAAGCCTCTGAATGACAAAAAGACATGGTGCGCTGCACGCCGAGCGTGTTTGGCTTTTACATAAAGCTTAATTGTGTTTGTGGAAGCAGGAGCCACAGCAGCAGACAGACAGGTGCATCTTCACATTAAAGCGCTCACACAGGCCGTGTTGTGTCAATAACCATCAAAGAAGTCTTCTGTCATTCTATTTTTCTGAATGTGTGTTTTTTTTTGGTTGATCCTGGCTGGGGTCAGTGTGAGGGGTGAGAGGGTTCTGCTGCCCGTTCCCTCATCCACAGGCAGGGCAGACGTTACACAGACCTCCAGTCCATCAAGCTAATTAAATTAATTAGAAGATATGAAGAGAATGAGCCTGATCACAGGGCCAACAGGGCTTTGGTCACATGCAGCTCCAGGTTCAGCTCACATCCACAGTGCACGAGTGTGAGAACGTATGTTTCCTCATTTATGGGTTTGATTTGATTGAACGCTGCCGGGGTACAAGCAGAGCTGCTGTATGTCTGTCTTTAAATTAATGTGAGACTTTTTGGCATTATGCGTCAAAGTCAAGGCCTGGGGGCCGGATCCGGCCCTCCAGGTAATTCTATCCGGCCCTCCAGATCATTTTATTGTTATTAATGACCTGATGTTATCTTGTGCTTATTTCTAACTAGTATAATTTTGACAAAATATATTTTTATGGAGAGTAACATATCGAAAGTTATTTAAGGTTTAAGTTGATTTATTCTGGAATAATATTCCTGACTTTTTATTATTCTTAATAATGTTAAAAAGTTAAGGTATATAAGTTTTAAAAATGAGATTTTTGGACTATTTTGGCATTTACCAAGATTGTTTTAGACTATTTTGGAGTTTAGCTAAAATTTCAGCTACATGCTAGCTGTTTCGGCTAACCCAGTTTTTTTGCTTTGTTTTTTTAGACTAATTAGACATTTAGCAATTTTTTAGCTGGCTTTCAACTTCAGCAATTTTAGCTATCAACTTCAGCGTTTTCAGACATCAAATTCAGCATTTTTAGCTAACAACTTCAACGTTTTTAGCTATCAACTTCAGTATTTTCAGCTTCAGCTGCCAAATTCAGCTTACAACATTCACACTAGCATTATCACAGATAATGCTATATATCTAGTTCATAGTTATGTTAAAAAGTTACAGTTTTAAAGTTTTCAAAATGTAGTTTTAGAGTGTTCAATAAATCTTTATCCTGTTCGCCCCGCGACTTAAGGTGTGTTTTGGATTTTGGCCTAATTGAGTTTGACAGCCCTACATTATGGGATGCAGCGATGACCTTATGGTTCCTCCACCGTCTCTATAAAGCAGAGATTTTAGACCTAATTTCGGGGTCAGAATGGGTTTTCTTGGGATATTTCCAAAAGCGGTTAAAAGTTGACCCTCATTCTAAGATGAATGAGCTAACATGTTAGCCTACTGTTAGCCAGTTATTCTCCCAACATATAGAATGGGGGTCAATGTCTTCTTCCTAAACGTACATAAACCAGCTCCCTTCCACAGAATTTCAGAACTGAGAAAAAAATCTAAATCTTCAAAAATAAGGAGAAACCAGGTATTAGGGTTTTTACAGCCCATGTCAATTAATTAACATGGAGTCCTTCATTAACACTGCAGATGTTACCAGTAACACCTAAGTAACACATGCTCTCTTATATATCGTAAATCTTTGTCTGTTTACGTATTCTATATGAATTTAGTGATTTGGATGCAGAGAAAAGCAGCTTTTCATATTTTTGCATCAACATGCAGTATCGGTTGCATATTGGTTCAGTGCTGCTTTTCTCTGTTTTAGAATCCGTTGGAATTGCATTAATTGCATAAACCGTTGAAGAGTTACTGTAGTTGAAAGTATGCAAACGCTGGAGCTAAAGCTCTGGTGTTTAAGGGTTAACTTGTAGTTTTTTTGATCTGATTTTAGGGTTAGGATGAAATGTTGTCAGACAGCTGTGATGTTGAAGGTTACCGAGGCGACAGAAAACCACAAACGTGTCTGTGCCTGTGTGTGTCATGTTGTGCGCCTGGCCGGACTGCCTCTGACAGTGTGTGCATTTATGTGTTGCTTCACTGACGTCACTTGTATCTACAGTGCCAACATGACATTGTCCAGTCCACTTAGGAAACAGCAGACGTGAAACACAGGCTGATTTACACAAAGGCCTCTGAAGATGGAAGTCTTCATTTACCTAAACCTGATCAAACAGACAAAAATCAAACATCATTTCTCCTGCCTTTTCACACACAACTGGAATTCATAAAGCAGACACAGACGACAGTCTTCACAGAGCTGTTTTGTAACTATTAAGGTTGTTTGTTTTTTTTCTTTAACTATTAATGCTATGGCTGGGTATGGATTATAAATTCCAGAAACGATTTGATTTGATTCACAAGAGCCTGAATCGATTCCATTCCGATTTTGTTCCCGATTTTTTCTGATTCTTCAATTCAATTCAATTCTGAGTTTACACATTTATACACATTTGTTTAAAAATACATTAATAATCTACTATATGATTTGAATATATTTATATTAATCTGATCCAGTTCACATACTGTAACATTTCTTAGTGAAATAATGAGATTGTTAATATTATCCAGTGTTACATGGATTCTCTAAAAAAGGTCTAACAAAAATGTTCAGATCTTTGTAAACAATGTTCTGAATCTCGTTTCAGTTTGGCCACTAGGTGGCGATCACACTATAGTTTTACATCTTATTCCAGAAGAAGAAGAAAGTATGAGGAAAAAAACTGATGTTTTAGACCACAAATGGTTACTTATATAAATATATATTTTAAAAGAGTTTGGAAAACTTAAATAAAGATGTTCATTTAGTCATCAATGCATGTTTAGGTCGACTAAGTGTTAGCATTAACCGTCCTATGGGAAATTCCATTAAACGTTAGCATCAAGCTTGCAGATTTTAGCGTTATGTGCTGAATCAATTTTTATTTTTATGAATCCGATTACTGATTTGTAAAGCTAATATTGATTCAAATCGATGAATCGATTTTATTAACCCTAGCCCTAATTAATGCTAAGGACTTAAATACATGAAACATTTTTCAATAATGTGATGTACTTTATGTAGTTAGTGAATGCATGAAAATGTAAACCAATTTTAGTTTTTGTTAGATTTTCTTTGAGCAATTATATCAGTTGTCAAATCGTACTTCATTACAAAAAATGTAAAATACAGAACATAATTTTTTTTCTTCTAAGCTGATCCTTGAGGATTAGATTTTTTAAGTTTTCCTTTAAAATAATTTCTTTTAGGTTTTCATTTTGAAATCTTAATCATTATTTTACTCGTTTGTATTTTTTGTTCCTGTTATTGCAAAGACAGATTTGTTTTGGTTGGTAATTTCACCCAATACAAAAAGTTTTTCATTGGGCATCTGGATAGCTCCGCTGGTTAAGTGCTGAATTGGTGTGTAGGAAATCAGGGTTCAATTCCTGGGGTGTGCAACAATAAGCTTAACCCAGTCTGGGTCCTTTGGTAAGAACCTTCATGCTGCCACATAACTACAGTATGTATGCCCAAGTCTGGGTCTCCCTGTGCCGGTCCCCAGCCTGGATTATGCCAGGAAGGACATCTGATGTAAAACTCTCTGCAAACCACCTGTTCAAATCAGTGAAAGCTGATTGGCTGTAGTGATAAGTGATATTGGCCTTAAGGGATAAGCCAAAAGGCTATTGTTTCTGCACGGTTAATATCATCACATTCAAACGTGGATCAGAAGGAGATGAAAAGGACGAAGCCTCACCTTCATCATCAGTGAACTCTTTTATTGAGGTCCAGGTCTTGTTGTTGCAGTAGAAGGTGGCGTTGGTCGGCAGTGTGCCGTTGATGCAGTGCGCCGTGCTGCGGACGCATTTCTGCCGCAGGTTTCCCATGAAGAGCTGTAAGCCGATGAGGGCGAAGACGCTCAGGCAGAAGACCGTCAGGATCATCACATCGGCCAGTTTCTTCACCGCCTGAATCAGAGCGCCAACAATCGTCTTCAGGCCTGCAGGACCCCGAAGGATGTGGGGACGCAGCAAGGGTTAACCCTCGTAAACCTCTGCAACCATTCATCTAGATCTTAAACGTTCAAGGAAATCCATACTAACATGTAAAATGAGCATGTCCAGAATTACAGCATAAACTAACTACAGCAGGTTTAGTAAAGATGGCAGCCTCTTTTCAACGTCTCTGATAAAAATCCAGAACAAAACTCTAAAACAGGAAGTAGTTCTAAAGCTTTTATTGTGAAAAATAGAGTGAAAAGTTAGGCAAAAGGCTGCCATCTTAATGAAAAAAACAACGAATGAAGTCATTCCATGCATAAATGAAAACAAGGAAATGAATGTGAAATATTTATGCTTAGTACAAACTTTAAGGTTTTCCTTCTGTTGCAATAAACAAAAACAAAAAAACCCAGAGAAACACACTTCTGTGGAGGAAGTCAGTGTGAACTAAACTACAACATCAACAACACACAAGCAGAGGGTGAAAACAGCAGGAACAAAACAAGACAACACAAAGGGTGCAGACAGGCCAATAACCATCAAAAGGTGAGCGGATTATATGAAAGCAGCTTCTTTAGAAAGGCCCATCACTTTAAAGCCGTTTAGTTGCACTTGATTCACTAGAGACAGACGTATTTTTCTAATGACAACTCGTCTGTAAACTAATGAATGAGTGCCATGCAGCTGCAGCCATGTTGATCCTTCTCTCAATCTCCAGCATGCATTCAAAGTGAGCTTTAGCATTCACAACTGCGAGCCGCCGTCAGTTCCACTGCATGTCTGCGGAGCTCTGACACACCTGTGAGGAGCGGCTCTACATTTCTGACTGACTAAAGAGAACTTACATGCTCTAGTGCACATATGTCAAAGTCAAGGCTAGCTCATTTTTAATCTACATGCCATTTGTTGTGGCTAATTAAGTTTATTTTAGGCTGCTTAGGGGTTTAGCTAATATTTACATGCTAGCCATTTTGGCTAATCTAGGCTTTTTTATGCTGTTTACGCCAATATTTCAGCTAAATGCTAGCTGTTTTTGATCATTTGGGCTATTCTTTGTTTAGGCTGTTTTAGAGTTAGGCTAATGTTTACAGGCTAGCTGTTTTGGCTAATTTAGGCCTTTTGCCCAATTTCTAAAGGCTAATATTTTATTTTGCTAATATTTTAGCTGTATCAGCTTTAGGATTTTCAGCTAACAACTTCAGCAATTTTAGCTATCAGTTTGTGGATCTTCAGCTATAAGCACTAGCATTTTTAGCAGTCAAATTCAGCTTACAACATTCACACTAGCATTATCACAGGTAATGCTATACATCCAGTTCATAATTATGTTAAAAAGTTACGGTTTTAAAGTTTTAAAATGTAGTTTTAGAGTGTTCAATAAATGTTTATCCTGTTCGGCCCATGACCTAAGGCGTGTTTTGGATTTTGGCTCCTGCTCTTGTGGGTGGAGGTTGTAAAAACTTTAAAATGGGACGTTTAGTTTGGCTGCAACCATACAATCCCTAAAATGTTTTTGTTTTTTTTTTTTGATCGGTCTTTATTAGAGAAAAGCATCTTTTTGTCATAGAACTGATGAATTTTGGTCAAACTGTTTTTTTTAATCAGAAAAAGTGTTTAAATAAAACTACGTTTGGCAATTATCAGATTTTAGCCCAATGTTATCAAGACTTTTTTATTTATACATTCAAACACAAAATTGAAAACCTATTTTTCAAA
>NC_050531.1:23557688-23569596 GCF_002922805.2 Oryzias melastigma | reverse complement strand
ACTTTTTATTTATACATTCAAACACAAAATTGAAAACCTATTTTTTAAAGAAAAATTATTTTTTTCAGAGAAATAATTTTGAAATTAAATTAAAAATAACATAACATCCTTAGTTTACGTTTTTTTGTTACACTATTGTCCCACAATTGTTAATTTATGTTGATATATAGATAAATGGATCCTTTACTACAGATATTTTTGCAGTAAATAAGAGAAACATAAGATTTTTTTTTACAGTTTTTTTCAAATAAAATCATGCGAGTAAAACACATTTATTTCCTCCTCTGATGGACATAATAAAGCTTACTGTTGAACAAAGTTAACTTTCTTATAGTAGCCTAGAGTTTGTGTAAATTATGCTGTTAAAGGATTTATCTATTAAATGGCTTTAGTCATACCACCTGTGTAAATCAGTGAAACTTGATTCGCTGTCGTATAAGCCGAAAGGTGAACAAGTAGTATTAATTTTTCAAGAATATAATTTTTTACCTTCATTTTCCAATAAATACAACATTCAAGTTTTTTTATCAAGATAAAACTAAATTACTATTATTTAAATTACATTTATGAAAATTCTAACACATTTTACAAACTTTTTTATTTTTTATTCTTTTGTTAAACCTTAACATTAAAATACGTTTTTTTTAAGCAAAATTACAAACAAAAGCATTTTTGCTTAGCAGTTTAGCATCTGTTTGAATGCAAAGGTATGGGATTGATGCTGATAGATATTTGTAGATATTCTATTTTCTGTAGCTGCTACAAACAGTCTCATCATATAGGTGCTTTGCTTTTCTATTAGTAAATATTGATATAAAAAAATGTTAAAATATCTTAGAAGTTACAAATGGTTTCTTACAAATCAATGTAAAGAGATGTTGTTCGTTTTAAAGTTTGTTTAAATAAAGTTTTGAACATTTTTTTTTCTTTCTGTCGTGTTGGAGTTTTAGACATTCCTAATACTTTATTAAATTAATTCCATTATTTTAACATGTTCAGTTTTTTTAATGTTGTAACTGAAAAATATATTTATTCCAAAATGTTTTATTTTCTAATGTAGTGGAAGTGATCTTGAGTTCTGAACCATCTTAATGTTGACGCTACATACCACAGGATGTGTGTGAACCACACCCAAATCTTTATGCAACTGCTGCAAATTATAAAGTAAACTTTGGTTGTCATTAACTTGATCCATGAAAATGCATTTATGTTTTATCTCTCTGTGTATTAGGTTTCTGTTTGTGAAGCTACTCACATCCAATTATCAGTAAAATGCTTCTTTCTGCATATCACCTCCCTGATATGATGCGTTGTGTTCAGTCGGTAGTGAGCGGGATGCGTTTTCTAACAGCCACTTAAGGCCTCGGCGGGCTCAGGACCAGGAGGGGGGGTTATGGTCCCTCCTCCTGCTTTCTCACCTGGGATCACAGAGATGGTTTTGAGCGCGCGCAGCACCCTGAACGTCCTTAAAGCTGACACATTACCCAGGTCCACAAACTCAGTGACATATCTGCAACAAGCCGGGAGACAAAAGCACAAAAACAGACACACACAGAAGGGTATGACCACACGGAACCACCAGCCAGCACACAGAGAGAGGAAGAGTCATCAGGAAACAGGGACGCTGGAACGGGCCAGGGTTGATGGTGACGCTGCAGGTTCAGGCTAAGCTAATAAGAAGGTGAAGCCAGATATTAAAGATTTTGCAAGTGATTTAAACTGGGAAAAACACTTCTGACAACCGAGGTGAGCTTAAAAAGTGTTTAGTGATGCAGCTAAAAGTTATAATAGAGTGCTAAAACGACGTCTATGTTTGTTCTTGAATAAAAACAATGATTGAGTGTAATACTTCCCTAAGGTGAACATGTTTTGTATGGATTTTGTCTTGATTGAGTAGTTAAAAGCTAAAATGCTAACTATCAGTAAAACAGTTCTTACTAGCTATGATCTAAGCCTAAACATTTTGTACTGAATAAAATAGAAATACTTCTAAAGTTAAAGGGACAATAAGATTCTCCAGTCGACCATCACATGCTCACTTCAAACATATCTGACTTTTCCTTCTGTTCTGGTCATTAGCTAACGGCTAACACTAGGGACCCCTGGCTGGAGTTTGGGTGGAGACTGTTGCTGCGGGACATGGCAGACATGGGATGAACACGAGAGGATGGACACGACTAAATTACAAGAGTTTGTTGGTTCTTTCAACCATCCCCCTGTCTTGTCCTGATGGTGGTACAGCCTTACCTGGGATGACTGAGATAGTTTTCAGGGCTCTCAGCACTCTAAACGTTCTCAGCGCCTGCAGGTTCCCTACTTTGATAAACTCTGTTAACAGCCTGTAGGGGGCAGTGTGGTGGTTTTCAACATACAACAAAAGAAGACAAAGATAAAAGAGTCTGATCATTCTTGTATTATTGAAACGTGTTTCTCTAATTGGTTGGAAAATCAACCAAACCTATCAAGGCAAACGTGTACAGTTCTGCGGTCTCTTTATCAAGGGCATAAGCACAAGAACTGGGGAGATGAACAGAACCAGAGAAGGCTAAAAAGTTCAATATCTTCATCTTTGATACCTCAATTCTAAGACTACCTAAAGTCAAAACAACCAAATCTAGTCAACTGGATAGTTCATGCCATTTTTCCTAGCTCCCTTTTGACTTGTAAAGGTTAGTGTAGTATTTTTAGTTTAAATATTTGACCTTTTATTATGTTATCGTTCATCAAAAGGAACATTAAGGTAATAATAGCTTGCTTTTTGACTTATTCCTATCTTAGTTCTGTTAAGGTTTGCAGAGTAAAGTCGACCTGAATGTTAACCCTTTAACTCCAGACGTGTCAGCTTTAAAGGGGCCATACCATGACATTCTTCAGCCTTTCAGAGTGAACTATATCCATATATACGTATGATCATATATAACCCTTAGAACCCTAAAAAGCTCATTATTTATGAAATATGATTTTTGTGGACCATTTTAATACCTGGAAGTAAAACGACTCGACCTCTGAGGCTCAGCCTTTCGCTCCTTGTCGGTCCCGCCCATTTCACGACGTCATTCTTGAACCATCAATGAGGCTCCCGAGCCTCCTCAGCGTGAACAAACTTTGTAACCAAAACCATGTGACTAAAGATCTCCTCAGTCATTGGCCAGCAGCTATGGGGGTGGGTCAAAACAGAAGGGAAAGATGGAGGTGCTGCGGTTTGCAAAAGCTTCCCAGGATTTCTCACTTATTCAAACTTTTTATTTCTCTGATGGATTTTGAGCGTCTGTATGAAGGTCAGGTTCACCAGTCGCCTCTGGGTGGGAGGTTGACGCCAGTGTTCGGCAGTGGAGCCACCACCAGTGTATGAATGTGTGTGTGAATGGGTGAATGGGTCTGTGACTGTGAAGGGCTTCGGGCCCTCGAAGGAGGGTAGAAAGCTCTGTACAAGTATACGCCATTTACCATATACACATTTGAATGAGTTTCCGTGTCTCATCGTTGTGGTGTTATGGAGTTGTTTTGAAGAGAATTCTGTTGGAACTTCAATAGAGCTTTAAGATGACATCACGGCAGCTCCCCGCGTGCGGCCGCGAAGGAGACACAGAAACTAGACTTATACATTTTTCAGTGGTAAAATAAACCTTCTAACAACGGTTGGACCAATTATTTCGTTTTGGATAACATGACAATCTAATGCTCTACATTTGTCCCAGATTCACCGATCGCCTCATTTCTAACGTGTTTACATCACGTGACTGTCGGGTACAGTGGCTGTTTTGGTTCAGTTGTTCGGCTCGGTTCGTTTCATATTCAGACTGAGAAATCTCAGAAGTTCAGTCCGATTGAAAACGAACCAAGACCACCTTGAAGGATGGATCTGAGAGTGGTTCCTGGTATAGGAAGGTAGTCATCCCCCAGTCTGGGGGTGAAGCTTGCAGCACAGATTTTTTTTCGTGAAAGGGGGCGGTTCGCATCGTGCTGATGTCAGCACGTTTCCACTCGCTCGTCGTGGGTATGGGAGGGACTGCTGCAGACAGCACAGGTTTTTAGAGGACTACTCTTAAATGCATGAATGTTCTTTACAGTGAGGAATGAACAGTATAATGCACTTCAAACTTTAAAAAGTAGAATTTTTATGGTAGGGCCCCTTTAACACATAAATAGCACACGCTCTGTGACATACAGTAACTCTTTGACCAATTACGCGATCGACATGGAGAAAAGATGTGGCACTTTTCTCCATGTCACAATCAGCTGCTTTAAGCTGACTGTGTAAATACTTCACTACTGTAAAGTGCTGCATATCAGCACAAGGCTGCTTTTTTACACTTCAGAATCCGCTGGAATTGTAATGATTGCGTCAACGATTAACGAGTTCGATCATTCAAAGATCGCTGACACTGAAGCTAACGTTCTGGTGTTAAAGGTTTGAATGCAGTCAAAACAGTGAAGTCTGATTTATGTTTTTGAATTGTACTGTTTTTAAATACCTTGCAAAATTGTGAATGCAAAAAACAGCAACACAAAGCTTCAATATAATTTAAATTCTACTTCCAAAACAGAAAAGATCGCTTTAGCCACAGGAATAACAACAAGCATGTAGAATAGTGCATCAACATTCATTCTAGGACTTTCTGTTGGGTCAGACTTTGAAACAAGGATAATTGGGACAACAGGCTCAGGTCACCAGAAGAGCTGTGAACTTCTTTGGATGAAATGTGAAAAGGCGCCAGACTATGGCGGCCATTTTGGACCCTAAGCAAGATAAAGTCATCCAATATCGTACTACTAACAGCTCTTCATTGAGGCTCAGATTTCAGTAGCTTTGACTGTCAGAGTGCTTGAATTACAAGCGGCAATCAGAAAAGGCCTTTTACGAGCACCAGTGGATGGAACCAGTGACGGAAGACACTCCTGATGGAAAAGGAAATGCTCCAAATCTGCTCTCAAAGAGCCGGATCTTTACTAACAAATTTGAGTTTTCGGCTTTTAGATTATGCTGTGAGGTTGAACTTTGTGATATGGTTGTGTTTCTTAGGTTTAACTTGTTTTTTCCCTCCAGACATGATTTGTTTCATCTGTAAATCCAAAAGCCAAATCAGGAAACAGCTGTTATTTTGGGATTGAAGTTTACTGCAATTAAAGTAAATAATGAAAGTTTCTATATTATTGGAAACCTTTTCAAATGTCCCTTTTCCTTTAAAGATATATTTTAGGAGTGGTGCTAGTGAGGTTACTCTTTAACACCTTCACATGGTCAAGAAGAAGAGGATTAAGGTTGAGTGGGTGGGTCTGTCACACACAGTCACACATCAATGTGTATGCAAATGAGAAAGTGTGTGTGCAAATGGTGGAATGGGTGACTTATGTGTCCCAGTCCAGTTAAGGATCAATTTAAGTGTAACTCTGGCCTCAGTTCAAGGACATTCTGGGTGTGTGTGTGTGTGTGTGTGTGTGTGTGTGAATGCATGTTTTTGAGATTTTAGGGACCCACTCAAACATGCCAGCTCAGGGAGGACATGGTGGTTGTGAAATCTTTATTATATTTTCTAAATGACTTTCTGCTCTGTTCCATTAAAGGAGTTGCTTTTAAACCTGTCAGAAAGCAGCCATCGACGGCGTGAGAGTGACATCACTCGTGGAAAATGACTTTGCTGTGGCTCCAATGAAAAGAAGTTGACCAGTCACCATTTTTTAGTGCTATGACCGTCGCTATGTTGGAACCAGATGCTGTCAGTAAGCAGTGATTGGTTGGAGTCGCTGAGTCAACATTTCTATGGCAACCACTCACCAATCCCAGTGTGCTTGTTGGAAGTCTACACCCCCACCACTTGAATGTGGAAAATCTGTCAATCAAATATTTTTAATTTGACCCCTCCCTCCATTGCTGCTTTGCTCTTATTCCATCTCTGAAGTCCATTCCACCAGTTATCCTGGCCCACTTTTTGGTATCCATTCTGGGAAGATGCCCCACCCACCCACTTTTTGCCTCTTCTGCAGTGCTTATCGCATCTTTCACTTTTATTTTTGATCGTATTATTTCATGACGGATTTTGTCTTTCCTTTTTACACTGAGCATTGATCCTTTGATGCTTCTCTGGGCAACAGCCAACGTTTCTCTTTGACGTCTAGTGATAGACCATGTCTCTGCTCCATATGTCATCATTGGTACGTTGGCATGATCTTCTTTTTCAAGCTTAAAGGCATTTTTGGGTCTTTCATGAATGTATGAATGTTCTCTACTACCCAAAACATCTCCATCCTTCTGTCATCCGGCCCTCAATCTCTTTAGTCATCTCGTTTCCAGATGTCAGCAATCTTCCTAAATACTTGTGTTCCTCAAGCTGATGCTCATCCACTGAGATTCTGTTTCTTCGTTTCTGTCTTTTGGCTTTTACTGCACATGATCTTTGTTTTCTTTTTGTTCATCTCCATTCCATCCAACAGATGTTCAGATTATCAAGTAGATTTTGTAGTTGATGTTCACTTTCTGCAAATAAGATGATGTCATCTGCAAATCTCAGGTGAATTTTTCTCAGTTTATGTTGATTAGGTTTCAACATTTAGTTGAATTGGAGTTCCAAACAAGAAACCAAAATTCCAAAGACTTCCATAGAGAACTAAACAGATATTACTCAGTCATTTTGTTTGTCAGAATAACCATTCTTGCTCTGATAGTGTTTCAACATGTTCTTGCTAATCCATTTTTTTCATATTTCTTCTGTAGCTCGAATTATTCACATTATAAACCGGTCAACAACATTCCTCAATGTTTGAAGAGCTTGATTGACAGATCTTTCCGCCTGCTTTCAGTGGAAGGGGTGTGGTCTTCTGACATGCTCGCTCTTGATTGGCGAGAGTGGTTGCCAAAAGAATGTTGACTGAGATTGACCAATCACTGCTTAGTCGAGTTCTCCTTCACAGTTAAAGCAAGCAGCACATCCATTCAAAAAGAAATCCTCAATATTTGGTGTATATCGCTGTTTTCATACCGTAAAGGATATTAACCCTTAAACACCGGAGCTCCAGTGTTTATGTTCTTTGACTTACTGTAACCTTTCAACCATTAATATTTTGTGTTTAAGTGTCAGCGGCGACGCCTCAGGTGTTAAAGGGTTAATGTTGTGATATGTTGCGATATCCATATTTATGTCTTGATTAAATTGATCAAATGAAATTTACAAATTTGCAACAGTAGAAATTAAACTTTAGGCAACATTTTTGCAAAATAATAAACTATAAAAAATCTATTTTAATCATCCAATGATACTTTATTTTAGAATTAGCTGGATGGCCCATGCTCTTTCAGTCAGAGACTAAATCAAACAGGGAGATGTGGTAATGTGTGGTAAAAAGAGGAATTCAAGCTTTAGTTTGCAGATGAATATCAGGTAAGGATAAATAATGTAATGCATTATGTTATTCTACATATACAGACATATTTTCTGTTCTGTGGTTATTTATGGAATATTCTGTTTCAGGATATACTATATATCAAGTCGTCATAGAAAAGTGTGTTTTTAATGGATTTGTCAACTTTTCCACTTATGTCATTATAACATAAAGACATTGCTGAGTGCTTCCAGTACATACAGAACAAGACTTTTAGTGTTTGAGCAAAAAGTGCTCTAAATGTTCCTGTAATGTGTTTTTTTCTCAGAGAAATTACATTCTGTGAGTCATGTCACTAGTACAGATTTCATATTCAGTATGTAGAACTAAGAAAATCAGGTCGACTCATTGGGACTTTTTAACAATAAAAATGTTCTCTTTCATCCTTGGATATTTCCTTTTAGGTAATTTCCCCTTTGTGGGATCAATGCATTTCTATTCTATTCTATTCTATTCTTTATTCTTAATTCTTATTCTTGTTCTGCTCTGTTCTATTCTATTGGATTGTTGCTCTGTTTTATTAAAATCTTTTCTTTTAATTCTATACTTTTTCTGCTCTATCCTATTCTATTTCTTATTCTAATTCTTATTCTATTCTCGTTGTGTTCTGTTCTATTCCTTATTCTTATTCTGGTATATTCTATTCTTTTTAATTATATTTTTGTTCTGTTCTTTATAATTATATTCTTAGTCTTTATTAATCTATTTGAATTCATTCAATTCCTGTTTCTGTTCTATTCTTTATAATTCTATTCTTATTCTGTTTTTTTCTATTCTATTCTATTTCATTCTTTTCTATTCTTACTCTAATTCTATCCTATTCTTATTCAGCCATATTCTATTTTTATTATTATTACATTCTATTCTTATTCTGTTCTATTGTATTCTATTTTTATTCTATTCTATATTATACTATTCTATTCTATTTATTTATTATCCTACTGAAATCTATTCAATTCCTGTTCTGCTCTATTCTTGTTAAGTTCTATTTCATTCTATTCTATTCTTTTTATTTCTATTCTTATTCTGCTCTATTCTATTCTAATTTTTATTCTTATTCTCTTATATTCTATTTTATTATTTTTTCAGTTCTATTATATTCTTATTCTTATTTTGCTTTATTCTTTTCTATACTATTTTTTCTTATTCTTTTCTATTTAATTATATTCTAGTCTTTTCTTATTCTGATATATTCTATTTTGTTCTAATTTTTATTCGTATTCTATTGTATTTTATTCTATTTAATTATATTCTAATTCTAATTCTTATTCTATTCTATTTTTATAATAAATCCAGCACAAACATCTCCACCTTTACTCTATATAGTGAACTGTTCAAACATCTCCTCTGTCTGTGACCACTTAACTGAAAGCATGTCTTTCAAATTCTTTCAATCTACAGCAGAGTAGGTGACGGTCTGAGGGTCAGCTATTGATCCCACCCTTTTGATTCTGATCGTTTGTCTTGGCCGTGGCGGCTCCAGAACCCCCTGATTGCTAAGCGCTCAGCACCACAATGATCTTCCATCAGTCGGCCAATTACAGCTGAGGACAGGTCACCGCCTGTCCCACACAGAGCGCTTTGTAGCGCTTCATGTCTGTCAATGATGTGCAGACCGAGTTAAGGAGCCGGATGTTTCTGAAAGCTCTCATTCAGAAAAAGAAGGAATACCACAGAGGAGCTGTTTTCATTTCTGTGCTCTCATTTTTAAGGAGGTCTCCTTTTGTGTTCTGTGTCGTTGTGCTTCTGTGTGGGTTTTGATATTAAATCTCAATGATTTCCTGGATGTTTGAGTCTTCCTGCTCCCAACTTTATCTTTAAAACAGAAGCTAAGAGAACATTAAGTGCACTGATTTCATCCCCCCATCATTCCAGCTTCTACTGCTTTTTTCTTTTTGATTAAGCGCCCGAACGGAGAACATTCATTAATGTCCAGAAAGCTGACGGTTTCTGTTCCTAAGAGAGGCCTGAGCTGACAAACAGAAAAATGTGCTGTAAAAATATTCTTCTCTTCTTAAGATAACATCAAATGCGGTGAATAAAAGCACTGAAGGTAGAATTCACATTAGAATACGTAGTTGAAACAGCATACTGTTGTTGGAGTGGGGGGGTGGACTGTATGGTCTCATTTTGACAATTTTCTCAAAGAAAACTTCAGCAGAGACAAGTTCCTTCCTCCTTACTCTGCAAAATCTTGGAGAGCTGACTCAAGCCATAAACTTTCAGACTTTTGTGCATCAAGTGCAGTGAAAGCCACTCACACAAACTTTTTCTTTTAATTCCACAGAATAATCCCATCAGACGGAAATGTCATCCCCCTCTATTTAAATCCAGACCTTTCTTGCTCTGCAGTGCATTTGATGTTTCACAATAAGAGCTCGTCACAGAGGGAAGCCGGATGCTCTTCTACTTCTGCTGACGCACCCATGAGTTTGCTTTTCACTTCGTTCAGGGAATGGACGTTGTTTTGTTAGGAATTTGGTATTCTGTTCGTTTTAGATGTATTTTATACACTCTTCATGTTCATCCGGTTGGAGGACATTTCCCTTTTCACCGATTTGTGTCATATTTGTTCATTTTAACTTAAAACATGATAGACTGTCCTACAGGAATGCTAAATGCAATCGTTTTTCAAATGTAGCTGCTTTTTGACATGTTGATAGAAGCCACTGGTTCCACTAACAGAAGGTGCTTCAAATGTAAAAGGATTTTTTGTACTTAAAAGCCTGGAGGAGCAAACAGAGATGACACGTCTGCAGGGGTTGATTGACCCCTTCCTCCCCCGTTCATGACCTGACAGCCCCCACACAGAGCACACAGCTCTCGGCTATACAAGTCATCACATGTCGAATAGGAAAATAGTTTTTGCAAAAAAAACTTTTTTTGGACTCACAATTGTTTCTTCTCTGAAGGTCAAAGGTCAGTTATTGTCATTGACATAAGCCGTGTCAGAATTCATCCCTTCTCACTATATAGTGCGTTCAACCTTTTTAAGTACTGTCTGAATCTAATAATTCCACAATCAAGTGCTCTAGAAATTTCCCAAAAATCTTTGCAAAAAATTGGCTTGCATCAATGCTCACTAAGGTTGTGTCAGAATCCCTCCCAATCACTAGATAGTGCATTCATCATTCTCTAGTGCTTTTCTCAATCTACTAATTCCAAAATTGAGTGCACTAGAAATTTCCCAGAATTCTTTGCGAAAAAATAGCTTGCATTGATGCTCACTTGATTAGCGAATATAGACCACAATGCATTGCGGTCGAGCAATTTTTAACAAAAAAATGGGTTTAAATGTTTTGCTTTTTTAATAAACCATCCAAATTTTCACCATCAGAACACAGTGGAGTCACAAATAAACATCGTTAAATGCTCGTATTGATTCGATTTTGACTTAGTGAAATCGGTGACGTCACATCGGTGTTTAGAAAAACTAAAGAAACGTAGTGAGCATCCTGTCTGAATTGACTTTAAAATCCAGAGCACTACATAGTCCTGCACTATTTAGTTTTTAGTAACTAGTGGTTAGAGAGGGAATTTGGACACAACTATAGTATGGTGTATTACCTAAATCTGTCATTTTTGGGAGATTACTATAATAACATATTAGTTTCTTTTAATCACAAGTTGAAAAATGTCCCAATTTCATCCAGACGATCCTGGTATACTTGTCATGTCGACATTAAAAATATATAAACTCTGACAGAACATTCTCAAGACAAATAAGATGGGAATAAAATGAATTCAATATTATTTGCTGAATTTTTCTATACTGAATAACAAAAAGAAAAAAAAAAATTCTGAAAAATCAAAAATAACCAGATGTAAAACATGGAATTTTCCTCTTTTCTGGTGGCTTCAATATCAATAGTAGTAAATAATAGTAAATAATAAGAGTAAAAAATAATAAAATTTGTTCTTTAGCTGCACATCAGTTCTTGTCTATGTTCTATGCTGCACCAACACAACGTCCAGCAGGACAACAAGCGTAAACTTCAAAAACCCATCATGACCCACAAGATTTCTGATTGAATTTTGGAAACATTTCTCTGTCAGTATCTAAGCTTCCTCGTGTGTGTGTACATCTATGTGTGTGTTTGTGCGCCGGACTCACGCCATCACAATGACACTGAAGTCGAGCCAGTTCCAAGGGTCCCTCAGGAAGGTGAAGGGCCCCACGCAGAACCCTCTGGCCAGGATCTTTATGAGCGACTCAAAGGTGTAGATACCTGTGAAGGTGTACCTGGGGGGGGGGGGACATTATTTAAAATACATAAAATGAATTAATTCAATAAATCACTTAAGAAAAAATAGATTTTTAAAAGAAAAGAGGTTGGTAAAACAGTTCCTTCATTTATCCCTCGGTTAAGTTCTAAAAACAAGCTCGCCTCGTTTAGGACATTATCTCTTGTAATTTTGGTTTTCGTAAATTTTACAATCTAAAATAGACTTTTACCTGAAAACAGAAGTTACCATCACTAGTTTTATTTACGGCTCATACACACTGCAAAAAGTCTGCTCTAAAAAACAA
>NC_050531.1:23541409-23557576 GCF_002922805.2 Oryzias melastigma | reverse complement strand
AGCTCGCCTCGTTTAGGACATTATCTCTTGTATTTTTGGTTTTCGTAAATTTTACAATCTAAAATAGACTTTTACCTGAAAACAGAAGTTACCATCACTAGTTTTATTTATGGCTCATACACACTGCAAAAAGTCTGCTCTAAAAAACAAGAAAAAATGTACAAAAATAAGGTAAATGCTGCTTAAAATAAGAAAAAATATCTGCTAACAAAATAAGAAAATTTGGCTTGTTTTGACTTTTTTAAACCAAGTAAAAATATCTAGCCTCATAGGAACCACAAATATCTTAAAATTAGTGCATTTTTACTAATATCAAGCTCATTTTAACTAATATAAATATAATTTCCAAGATTAATTTTCTCAAAATGTTCAAAATGATTCTTTAATTAAGATTTTGCTTGTAAGGTTATTTTGACATTATGCTAACCACTAGAATCTGTTTCTTGGAACCAGCCAAATATCCTAAAAACAATAGTACTTTTCTATTCTTCCAAAAGAATTATAAACTGTTGTTAGCACTATTTCTCAGGACGCATGATAATTCACTTGAAATTCTTGAATTAAGGCAAAACTCCTGCATTGATCTTGGCCATACAAATGCCACTGAATGAAGATAATGTTACTATTGAGATTCTGGTTTCAAGTGTGTTTTTGCTCATAATAGGTAATAAAATCTTAGTAACAAACCTTAATATCTTATTGAGATAATCAAGGAACAAAACTCTTAAAATAAAGGAAATTATCTGGCATAAAATGTACGGAGAAGAATGATCTTACCATTTAAAAAATAAGGATATTTATTCTTGTTTCAAGATAGTTCATCTCACTTGCTGCATAGAAAATTATTGATTTGATGACCCTTTATCTATCTTTCAGGGTACAGACACAAGCTCCTCCCACTTCCTTTCTTTGTTTCTGTAATCTTTGGGTTTTGGTTTGTATTTTCACAACTATCAGCCACTACTGCACTTCTACACAACTGACTTTGAAAATATAGTCCCCATATTGGATTGATAAATAATGAAGTTTGGGATCTCTTAGGTTTGTGACTCCTTCTTGAGAAGATCTTGGAGATGTGTGTGAACAGGTTTAGTGTGGTTCTTCACTGTTCAGCTTGCAGTCGCAGGCTCGACCTGAAGGCCAAGGCCAGCCATCCACTCTGGATAATACCAGATTTGATGAGTTAAGACATGTGAAATGAAGAGTTTCATGCAAAAGTTCTACATTTGGTTCTGACATTTGCAGCTTGACATTTCCTTTCTGCCCGGTTCACCTCCGCGTTGCCTGTAAGTGGTCAGCGTTTCCCTGCACTGATTCATCCCAAGGCTTTTCTCTGAAGAGCAGCGCTGACCGCTAATGACACTATTAACCCAGCAGTGCGGCATCCCACAGTGTAAAAACTGCTTCTGAAAGAGATTCCTCCCCTTCCTTCAGCTGATATCTTTAAAATAGGAGTAAAAAACCCACAGAGAAACTGGAAGCTGGAACGTGTACTTACTCCAGGTATTTGGCCCAGGGCGTCGGCTCAGACATGGCCATGAAGCAGCAGTTGGTTAGGATGGTGCACATGATGAAGAGGCTGAATAATGTGAGATGGTTAAGGAAGAGTACAAATGAAGTGAACAGAAAACATTTCATTGTGTGATTGCTTAAGCATTCACACTATAGTGATTCTCCTTTCTGTACGTTTTTTAACACAAAAACTCAATCACACTTTCAGCGTTTTCAGCAATCTTGGTATCAAAACGTTCAGCCTGTTTAGGACATTACAGCTTGTATTTTTTCTATTATAAACTTTATCGTTCTTGAATTATTGAGTAAAATATGCCCCATAGGAAATGAATGAGAAACTCTTCAAATTTCAAAATTTTAAGAAGATTAACAGGCCTTTAAATGGATTCATGGGCTATGTTTTCATCTTTTATAGTAATTTTCAAAAAATTGTGGCTAATATTTTAGCAACATGCTAATGTTTTTGGCTAATTTGTTATCTATTGAGGTTTTTGAATGCTCATTAAGAGTTTAGCTTCTATTTTAGCAACATGCTAACGTTTTTGACTAATTTAGTTTACTGATGATTTTTAGGCTATTTTGGAGTTTAGCTAGTATTTAAGCAATGTGCTAGCTTTTTTAGCTAATTTGGTATCCACTGAGGTTTTTTTGGGCTAATTTGGAATTTTACTAATATTTTAGCAACATGCTAATGTTTTTGGCTCATTTGTTTTCTATTGAGGTTTTTTAAGGCTAATTTAGAGTTTAGCTTCTATTTTAGCTACATGTTAATGTTTTTAAATAATTTAGTTTGCTGAGGAATTTGAGCCAATTTTAGAGTTTAGCTATTATTTAAGCAACGAGCTAGCTTTTTTGGCTAATTTGGAGTTTAGCTCATATTTAAGCAACACATTAAAAATACTTTTTTGCAAAATTGGCATGTATTAGGGGTTTTTAGGCAATTTTTCTACAAGATTTTCAGAAATGAAGGTCAACTGCAGCGCTCTTTCATAGTTCTATAACATTTCCAGTCTTTTAGCAAAGTTAATATTTTGCAAGTAGCTTTTACATTTTCAGAAAAAAAGCTTCAGCATCTTCAGCAAATACTTTCATCTTACAGCATTCACACTAACATTATCACAGGTAATGCACCTTTTCTAGTTTGATTTGTGTTTTAAAACATACATTTTCTTCACCACAAGGGTGTTTCGTCCATTAACTACAGCACTAAGGATCATACTTTTCTGACTTTGGCAATTGTATTAAATATCATTTTATAAAGATAAATAAATTAAGATGACCACATCTAAAGAGTCTAAATGGATTCATACATTGGCAGAACAGAGGCAATCTAATCTAATGTACAACATGAAGTTCCTCTGCAGGAAATCATTTGATTCTGGAAATACTGTTTATTTCCTTTTGCATGGTACCATATTTTTATGGTATATGAGATGACCAGCAGGACTGAATGTTTTGGTTACAAGACTAGATCTTTTTTTTTGTGTTTTTTTTTACTCTTCTTTTGTCCCTCAGGTATTTCTAGGTGAGACTAATCAGGCGTCAAGTTCCATAACGTGTGTTCAGACAGGTCGCAAACGTGGCGCCCGAAGACCACCCCATTCTCACCCTGTCAGCACTCAGCTCAAGTAGACCCTTTTCCACACATTTTCAGTAAAAACTGGAAGACGACAGCTTTCAGCCCAGATAGTCCAGAAAGGGTTGAGGGACACGAAGAATGTTACTCTAACTACTACATCCATGAAGAGATTTTCTTCTTTATCTTGGTGGAGGCAGAATGATGGTGTGGGCCAACATTCCAGTCACTGGGGAAAAAGGCTTGTTGTCATTGTAGAAAATCAGGGTGTTGTTGTTTTGTATGTTTTTCCATAATAACACGCAGAGTTAAATAAAAAGAATGCCTAAATGTCTTGTTTCTTTGAACTTTGATTATCCAATCCACCAAACAGGAGTCGACAACAGAAGAGACGAATTTGTTAAGAATTGTTTTGGTGCATATTAAGTTCAGTTGTGTTTGGCCTCTGTCTTTGAGCTGAAACTCCTGATGCTGGTGCTATTTTTAGCCTCTCAGTCTTGCATAATCACCACACCATGTGGAAAACATGACATGGCACATCCCATTGGTGCCGAAGTCTGCAGGAGCAGGTAAAGACACAAAGAAGGGTTTTAACAAGAAAGGCAGGTTCAGATTTGGATGCAAACATCCATTAGAAATTAATCTTAAATTGTTTCTATTGTTATTTGTACTATTTTACGTGGATATGAAAACTATTCCAGATGTGTCTGTTTTTGTACTTCTATACTCTAACATTGATGGTTTTCTGTGACAACAACTCTGTTGACTGTATCCATTGATAAGCCTGTTGTCACTAATCTGTCCTTACAAAAAAAAATTTGGATACTTTTAAATGACTCGCTGTGCAACCAATATAAAAGCAAGAAAACTTGTTTTGGTAAAATGGAAGAAGAATTTAAAGATAAAACTAACAAAATGCATGCAAAGACTGATGACTATTTGTGTTTCTGTCCCAAACTACCAACTATAAGCTCAACATATTGATAACATTCTATATTGTAATAGAATATGGGAATATGCTAAAATATATAAATATTCAACCTGTTAGCATGCTTTGCCACTGTATTTCTGGTAAACTTTTATTATTTTTAATAATGATTATCCCTTTTATTTGAAAGCACCTTTCAGAAGATTCAAGGACACGGAGTTACACGGTTAAGTTTTTACTGTAAGGCCATGAAGGATCTATTCTCATTTACAATGTTGGCCTTACCTTGAGTCAACACAAAAACTAGCATCAAAAAAGGTTAAAGGCAGAATGTTCACTACATAGAAAAATGCATTTAAGCTTTTATAAACAAAAACATGTATGTGTAAATAGAGTAAAAAGATTTGCGTTTTAATATTTTTCCCAAAAAATGAAATAGTGATGACCAAAGTGGATCCAATTTGGGAGGAGAGTGGTTGTAAACTACTGTAATGAACAGTGCAAGTTCTTTTGTAAATTAGACAATGCATTTGTCTGCATTCAGGTGGTGGGAGAACGAGTTAACCAGTGAATACAAACTGCACCTAATAATTGTGGACATTTAGAACAAAAAAAGACATGAAAACCGAGGAGTGCTTGTGGGCGTGTCCTGTTGTTGTCATGATAAATGCTACATTTAAATCAATGTTTTTCATATCAACACACCATGACATATCTTACATATAACTTTTCTAATGAAAATGATCTATACATTTTTTTATTTGTGTTACCTGATTGAAATAAAAATCATCATACATTCCTGTGATACTTGCTTTACATTAATGACTCGTCTAATATGTATCAAAATACAGTACATATCTATATTTGTAAATGTTTAATTCTTGATTTACATCATTTTTTTTTCTATTGATAAATAATCTGCATATTTTGTCTGAATTTTGGTAATAGGTTTGCATATGCAATGACAAAGTCTGAAATAATGTTATCTCTACTTACATAGTCATGTGATTTATTGTTACTTCCTAATAACCTGAATCTATGTTGGAAAGATATAAATTTATCTGATCTTAAGTTAATAAATGGATAATAATTGGATAAAACACGTAAAGGAAATGGTAAAGTCGAGCCGGAGGGGGATTATATAAATTCGCTTTCTTCCACTCCCTTTCAAGTAATCTCTTAATCCTGTGTTTGACATGTATTTATGGATGTAAACTTCTGATGATTGATTGTATTGCACATGATTTTACTTTTTCTTCTTGATTGCTTGAAATAAACCATTTCTAATATAATATAATCTAAATATCAGATATTCAGAAAAACTAAATACATGCATGAATTTTGTGTGTTGAAATGTGGAATTAGCATGCTAATAAAGTTATTAAAAAATAGTGATTAAAAACCCAGTCAAACTATTGAATCACGGACATTCCTTCATAAAGAAGTCACCTCCCAGTTGAGCTTAGAAATGAATAACAGGGAAAAAAATAAATCAAATAACATTAGCTTTATAACGTTGTGCTAGCATCAAACCTCAGTCAGTCAGAGCTTCTGATCTGTTCAGTTATTAAGAGTCTTCAACAATCGCTGTGTGTTTGTGAGGGCAACGAGGCAGATGTTTTAAAGTTTAAATAACTTTTTGAGATGCTGTATTAGCACTAAATAAAGAAGAAGAAGAGTTAGCACGTGAGGGTTCCCTTCCTCTGCCTGCCACATTCAGCTCAGCAAATTAATATGCCATTAGCTGCAGCCATGTAGAAGGGGCCCACTCTAATCATCTCCTAATGGGGAGCAGTAACTTCCCAAACTGTCAGGCGGCAGCGGCACAGGTTAAATATCCCCTTCACCTGTCGTGTTCAGCAGGCTGCAAGAGATGAGGTGGGAGACGCGGTGAAAGCTCGCTCAGCTGTCAATCACGGCTATAAATGAATCATAATTATTGTAATTTGGGAGAAGGAACTTACTGCCAGCGAGAGAGCGGCCCAAACTCCAGCGGAAACTTGTTTGAGCCTAATTGTTGATTGAGTGCTGGCTGTAAAAGTGTTGGAGCGCGGTGGAGATAATACAGTTACCTGTTACAAACAACACAAATGACCCCCCCACTGCTGCCACTACACAGCCAGAAGCTAATTATCCGCTAATGATAGTCTTGCTATTATGGACCTCCCAGGCCACCATAGAGGTAATGTCATTAAACCTCCCACATCCATGGCGAGATCCATATTTCTATCTATAATTTACTTCACTTTCATTTTCCCCTGATTCCAGCATTTCCTTTCTTTTTTTCAAAACTGATCACATTTTATAGTTGGCTTTTATTTTGAAATGTGAGCAGGAACCAAATGCACAAAGGCAGGGGTCAGTGACCTTTAACAGTAAAAGAGCAGCATAGTCTTACTTTAACCTGTTAGAAATTTGGATTAGCATTCATGACCTTCTTTTTTTTTTTTTTTAATAAATCTGAATTTTGTCTATTTTTGGCACGAACTAAAGAAAAAAAAATAAAAAGAACGTAGCATCTCTCAAAATTAGATTTTTTTTGTATTTTTAAGTGTGACAAGAGCTTATATTGTTAGTATTGAACCATCCGTCTCTCCCTCCAACCACCAGAGGGAGCTCTTGCCAGAGTACTAACAGTCCCCGCTTCCAATTTATAAAGGTAGCTAATATAAACTAAATAAACGCTAATTAAGTAATCCTTACTTTAAAAAAATGCTATTCTATTTTTCTTTTATTTATTCTTTTTCTCCTCTTTGTCCTCAGCAGTCTTACTCTGCTGGGTTTTGTTATTTTAGTTTGGGGTTGGTAGTGTTAGTTTGTGGGCTTTGTTTATTTGTTTTCTTTAGGTAGTTTTGTTTAGGAGGAGCTGCTGACTCTGACGGTCAACATACTGGGTCAGCAGTCTCCATGACTTATTTTATGTTTGGTCAAGGAGCCACCATGGAGGGATAAAAGATCCACATGTGGATCTGGAGCCGCAGGTTGCAGACCTCTGCACAAAGGTAAACTTGCATGAGTCCCATCACAACCCTCCCATGCAGAATGGAGTCTCGTGGGACGGCGCTCCAGCAGGAGCAGAACCCCGTGAGAGAACATGGCGTGCTTCCTCGTGAGGGCTTTATCACCGGAGCGATAAAACACACAATGTTTGCATTGAAGAGTCCAAACTGTTTGTGCGTGTGCGGGTCCCTCTCACACCACAGCCTGTCACAGCGGCGCCACCGTGGTCGGGCAGAGGTCCAGAACACACTCGGCCTCCCTCAAACACTTCTCAAGCACCGACTGGAGCTGCACTTGAGCGCCACGACTCCTGGTTCCTGCACTTCCTCCCACTGTAACACACACTTCACTCAAACCCCCACCGCCCATCCACCCACAGGAGCAGCGCCGCGCCTCCTCCACCGACCTCTTCACCCACTCATCACCGTGACAACAGCAGCATGTCCCACGGCTCGACATCTCTCAACACCAGCAGCCGCCTACTGCGGTAAAAATAGACGAGTGTGAGGTGAGGATAAAGGGGGGTTGATGATGGGGGGGGGGCGGTTTTTGGGTGTGAAGTCATATCTGACATGTAGGTCTGGCGTCTGGAGGCAAACGCCGGCGTCAATGGCCGTCTGCCATGCATGAACAGAAATCTCCCTGAAGTTTTGATCAACTTTAAAAAGTTCCAATCCTGAAAAACAAACAATGGGATCACCTGGTTTAGGGGCGGAGTCAGAACTTTGTCCTCACAGTGCACTTCAAATGGATCCGTTTTTACTCAGTTTAGGTTCTGCGATGTCACAGTTCCATAGAAGGAACTTCATTCCAGGTGAGCACAGGTAGGGAATGACTGTGATTACCAGAGGAGGACCTGTAGGAGGAGCCAAAGACAAATCCTGACACCGGGAGGAGCTCCCTTACACAGATGTCCAGGAGATCTCAGATGTTTTCTGGTGGCTGCTTGGTTCTCTAAGGCAGGGTGGGGCCCTCACCTTTTGTGAGGCGTTCAAGGTGTGCACACAGGTGACCAGCTCAGTGGCCTTGTGGGACAGTGTCCACCCTGAGTCTGAAAGGTTCTAGAAATGTAACCCAACACCTTCATGCTTGACACTCAGTATTAAGGTCGGTGGCTGAGTTGACAGAATCAATTAATTGATTTAAGCTTAACAGAATAATAATCAATTTATAAAGATATAAATCAATTTAGGACATAAAGGTAAAGTCTGCTAGCTTGATGCTAACGTTGTTCTCCTCTTAGCTCTGAGATGGCTGATCCAGATCTCTTTGGTGGGGTCTCTTCTATCAGCAGTACTGGGATCCTCGTTCCGGGTCCTCCAGATCTACCATCCTGACTGTTTTCCAGATCTCCAAGTCCTGCCAAGTCCTGCCTGATTAGCTCGGTCAGATGTCCCCACATTCTGACTGAATGAACACACCTGGTCCAGGTAATCAGCAGCAAGCAGTACAGGGAGAGCTGGAGAACAGGCAGGGAGGTGGATCTCAAGGATCAGGAATGAGGGTACCTGAGCTAGAACTAAAGAAGCTGCTTGGATGTGCAGTAAAATGACTTGTAGGTCAACTTTAAAGTTCAGCTGAACAGACATGACCTAAATGACTGAGAAACTTCACAGACACACATCAGGAATCTCTACAAGCAGGAATCACGAGTAATTCAGTAGAACGTAACCTGCTGTAACCCTTTCAGGGTCTAACGGAGTCTCACCTGGCTACTGGTGACCTCAGACAGCCCAGAAAGAACAGCTCGAGGATGACATCATGAAATGGGCAGCGGCCACACACAGCAGCAGGCGGAGCCTCAGGAATCAGAAAAATCTCATGAAAAATAACTAATATTTCATAAATAATTTGTTTTTTAGTGTTCCAAAGATAATATATGATCATGTGTATGGAGTCTGAAAGGCTTAAGAAAATCATGGTATGACCCCTTTAAAAAGAAATCTATTAAAACATTACAATTCATTTAAAGAACCATTCATTAAAACAGAACAACAACAGAATCTGAATGTGTCCTCCACTTCTGATGGATCCCAGAGCGTGTCTGCGCTCAGGAACTGTCCCTGATTTAAGACCAGGAAAACCCTTCCAACACCTCCAACTGTTTGGATTGTTTCATGGAAACACAATGAACAGTGTGAACGCAGCAACATTACTGAGATGTTTACGTCCTCAGTGAGCCGTCATCACATTTATTTTCCCCACAGACATGGCAGGAGGCTGCAGGTCAAAGGTCAGAGGGAGCTCGGTCTGCACAGATGATATTTACTGTTGGCGTTAATGGCTCAGCGAGCAGATCAAGATGATGTCTGGCTCAAAGAAAGGATCGCGTGTCTGCTGAAAACACCATCAGTCCTGATTGTGCACCTGGACTCCATCCAGCTGTGGATCCAGGAAAAACTCCTGACGGGGCTCTCTGCCCGTCTGGAGCAGCCACGCAGCAGCCAGCCAGCCAGCCAGCCAGCGCTGAAGGGTTGAGAAAGTGTGCGATGACGCAAGCTGCGTGGGCTTGCCATCTCAAGATAATGTATTTTGATAAATGTGAGCCATTACTGCCAGTTTCACTGGTGTTTTTATTATTTTTTTAAAAAACCCATTACAAAATTCTTTTTTTTTTTATTTAAATCATTTTTTAGGAAAGCAACATCATCAAATAAAGGCCGTTATCTCAAAGAAAGACATGTATTCATTCAGTTTATGATGTCTTCAGTGATTTCCTTTTTCTGATCTTGATTTGTTTCAGTGTCACACTAGAAAACTCCTGTTTATGTTCAAATGACTGTAATTTCTGTAATTAGAGATGAAGCTCAGCTGTTTTACAGGATGGTGTGTCAAAACAATTTCAATCCCAGCTCGTCACATATTGACATTTGGTTAAGGACGCCTCTGCATCACTTTGGACATCGACAACTCATTGTTTTTTAACTTGCTGGTTGTTCGTAAATTCAAGGGTGCACAACCTTTGGTGCGCAGACTGGTCCTTGGGACTTGGCTGGTACCGGTACCCTAACTCGGCACTGGAAGCAGTAAAGGACGCAAACCAGGCCCAGCCACAAACCGGTTACGGGTTAGGGTAGGGGTGTCAATCGCATGGGAGGCCAGAATCCAAAACACACCTTAGGGGGCCAAACAGGATCAACATTTATTAAACACTCTAAAACTACATTTTAAAACTTTAAAACTGTAACTTTTTAACATATTATGAATTAGATATATAGTATTACCTGTGATAATGCTAGTGTGAATGCTGTAAGCTGAATTTGGCCGCTGAAGATGCTGAAATTGACAGTTAAAAACATTCAAGCTGAAAGCTAAATACGCTAAAGCTGATAGCCAGCAAAAACATTAGCTAAAGGCCAAATTAGCCCAAAAAAAGGAAAAAAAAGCCAAAATATTCCAAAAGCTACCAGAATGTCTATTTTTAAAGCTATAAAACTATAATTTTTTAACATAATTATGAATAATAAAAAGACAGGAATATTATTCCAGAATAAATCAACTTAAACCTTAAATAACTTTCAATATTTTACTCTCTGTAAAAATATATATTTTGTCAAAATTATACAAGTTAGAAATGAGCTCAAGATAACATTAATAACAATAAAACAAAATGATCTGGAGGGCCGGATAGAATTACCCGGAGGACCATGACTTTGGCACATGTGGATTACAGTTACGGTGCCAGAACTAGGTTATGGTACCGGTGCGCTTCGCGTTCCAATATTGGACCGATTCTGGTTCTTGGCCTTGAGGTTGAAAACCTGTGATTTAATGAGCACGTCAAAAAAAACGATGAATTGGAGGCATCCAAAATGTCAAAGTGATGCAGAAAGGTCCTCAATCAAATGTCAATATGTGACGAGTTGGGAGTGAGAAATGTGTTCTTCCACCTCACAGATAATCCATGATTCAGGGTTTAGTTTAGAAAGAAACACTCGGACAAAATGCCAGAAAACATATATACTTTTTTATGCTATTTTAGTCTTATTTTGCAAAGTGGAAGAAAAGAACATCTTTCTTCATTCTATCTTGATTGAGAGTTGAAAAATCCTAACCATCAGTAACATTTAACTCTTTTGGAATTAAAGAATCATGAAGGGTGTACTCAGACTGGAAAAGTTAGACTGAGTCTGCTTCATTTCATCTGGATCGAGTCCTGGACCTTGTGCTTGGACTAAGCTAATAGACTATTATAATAGTCGATTAGTCATTACTTTATATTATATGGAGTCAGAGTGTAGTAAGGTTGAAAGTTATAATGTCATTCTGCTAGTTTTTGGACTATTTTGACATTTATTAAGGTTTTTTAGGCTAATTTGGAGTTTAGCTAATATTTCAGCTACATCCTAGCTATTTTGGCTAATTTAGCCTTTTTTTTTGGTTTGTTTTTTTAGGATATTTTGAAGTTTAGATATTATTTTAGCTGGCTATCAGCTTCAGTATTTTTAGCTGTCAATTTCAGCATCTTTAATGACCAAATTCAGCTTACAGCCTTCAGACTAACACTATCACAGGTAATGCTATATATCTAGTTTTTAGTTAGTTTAAAGCTAATGATGGTTAAGATGTGTGTTTTACATCCAGTTTGCCCATGACCCCATTAGTCGACTAATCAGAAAAAATAATTGGGGATTATTCGACTATTAAAATAATCATTTGTTGCAGCACTAGTGTATTCAGACAGAAATTTGTTCTGGATTATTTGGAGAAACGAAGTCTGGTTGACATTAAGTGAACCAAATGTGTCGAGTCTGAATACACACTTAAATAATAGTATAATAAAACATAAATCTAAAACCAGAACAGATTGGGTTAACTGTTTCATTGCTAAATTTTAACCCCCCCCCACTTTAAACATATACAGTATTTATATTTATTTCTTGTTTATTAATTTATTTTTGTAATGTTTTTCCTTTTATCTTTATCAGTGTGAGTGACCTGGAGCTACAGACTGCCATGTAATTTCCCTTGGGATTAATGAAGTATCTATCTACCAAACTGAAGACCTCATGGGAAATGTAGTCAGAATGGTATTTGACTTCCTTCAGTGTTTGTGAATTTGTTTGTATTTACTTTCCTTCAAACCCAAGTGGAGCAGGTTCAGACTCTGATTCCTGATTGTGGTTTGCAGGGATGGCAGGTTAGCACCAAGTCTGGGTTAATATCATCCATCCAGCTGATGTAGTGAATGCAGCAGGAATGAAAAATTCATGTGTTTACATCCACGATTGAGCCCTTAATGGAATGAACTACCAGCGGACAGAGTTGATCCAACATTATCTGAGTAGTCATAAACTATTTGGCTGACTCAGACAGAAAAGCTGACGTCTGGTTGAAAGTCAACACAGAAATGGGGATAACAAGCACTCATTAAAGGCAGTGGGACGGTGCAGCCGCTGCCTCTCAGCAGGTCAAACCTATAAGACGGTGGCTGACTAACCCGAGGACCTTCCTCATGCACGACTCATGCAAACCTCGGGGTGTAAGGATATGAATGGACCAGGATCTTGATGGCCAGCCTGCGGATGGGGTGGAAGGGGCTGAAGATGTAGAGGGCTGACGTGGCGCTGAAACGGAAGATGGCCTTCCCTTTGTTCAGGACTATGAAAGTCTGGAAGAAAACCACAGAAAGACTTTTGTTAAGTCTACATTATATCTGCAGATACACTTTATGAAAACAAAAAAAAGTCATAAAACTGTGAGAAAAAAAGTCAATTTTTTAGTAAACTTGTAGAAACTATAAGTAAAAGAGTTCATATTTAACAAAGATTGTTATTTTTTCATAAATTATAAATTGAGAATTTATGAGATTTAATTCATAGACTTGTGAGGCAAAAGCCTGTTTACTGAGAAAAATTAAATAAAAAAAGAAAAAAAGAAGCAGCTCTTCCAGTATGAGACGTAGTGTTATGACAAAGACATTGTACAGAATTAGCAGGACACTGGGACTTGAAGAGAAGATTCTTGACCCACAAGGAGAAGATGTTCCGTTCAGCTGTAGAGGTCCAAATGCATTATGGGACATCAATTCCTATGATAAACTAAAGCCTCTGGCATCACCATAAATGGCTACATTGATGGATTTAGTCAGCATGTAATGTGGATGGAAGTTTACACAACAGACTAATTAATATTTTTGAAACAGCATGACTTTTTCATTGTAAAATTACTAATTTTTTTTTCTCATATTTTATATTTTTTTTCATCATAATTTTGTAAGATAATTTTTGTAAAATTACAGCTCTATTCTAATAACTTTATGTCTAGATTCTCTTAAAATTACAAATTTATTCTCATAATTCTACAGGTTAATACTTGTAAAATAACAGCTTTTTTTCTCGCAAATTTACGACTTTATTCTTGTAAAAAACAACTTTCTTCTCATAAATTAACAACTTGATTCTCATAAAATTAAAGCTTTATTCTCATAATTTATCTGTTTTATTCTGATAAAATAATGTTTTTTTCTCCTAAATTGACAATCTTGTAAAACTACAACTTCTTCTCATAATTTTACAGGTTTATTCTCATAAAATAATAATGATTTTTTTCTAATAAATTTGTGAATTGATTCTCATAAAATTACAACTTTTTCTCATAATTTTACAGGTTTAAACTTGTAAAATAACAGTTTTTTTCCCACATATTTACAGCTTTATTCTTGTAAAATTACAATTCTATTCTCGTAATTTTACAGAATATTCTCATAAAAAAACTACTTTTTTATCATAAATTAACAACTTGATAACAACAGTACAGCTTTTCTTCTCATAATTTAACAAGTTTGTTCTAGTAAAATAACAATTTTTTGCTGTAAATTTACAACTTTATTCTTGTAAAATCACAACTTCTTCTCATAATTTTACAGGTTTATTTTTGTAAGATAACAGCTTTTTTCTCATAAACTTACAACTTTATTCTTGTAAAATTACAATTTTGTTCTCATAATTTTAAAACTTCATTTTCATAGATTTACTTATCTTTTATTTTTCTGCCAGCCCTGGGGCTTATGGGTTCCAAAAACTGACAGGTTTGTTTGTCCTGCATACTTTCCTCTTCATAAAAAGATAAAGCAACTAGTTGAAAAATAAAACAGACTCTAAATAAGGTAGCGTAATCAGAGGAAAGGAATATGTCTAGTCAAAACAACCTTTCCTGTGACATTTTTGTTTAATTTTCACATGTATATCACTCCATAGAGGGCGCTCCTGTGCATCATAGGTGTCACAGGTAATAGGAGTCGGTCCTGCTCCTGAGCTCCTCCCATTCCCGTGGGAAAAGGTTACATGGCGATCACACTGAGCCGATGCGGATCAAAGGAACCAAGTAGTGAGATGTGGACATGTGGAAACCATGTTCCTGCTGGCATGTGAGCCTGGACATGGATTTATTCCAGTTTCCCTCAGAAACCAGGTGACCTAAGGCTCCATATTTATACAATAGAAGAAAACAGAGCTGCATTACAAAATCACCTAGATCAGGTTTTATATTTATGCTCAAGAATAATGTATTATTGTCATTTGACTTTGTTGACTCTGTAGTGTAAACATGGAGCTTTATTTTGAAGTTCTTTCCTCGCCTGATCTAGACATTTATATCATGAGGCGTCACTATTTAGAGAATGGCAGCTTGTCCTGAAACAGCTCCATGCCAAGAAAAATGGCTGAATTTCTTTGATTTGTTGGTCCGGCATGTATTGTTTTCTAAACATGTTACTCAAATCATGACGAGTGCTGACTCAGCTGTCCTCTGACAAGCATCGGCAGCATCAGGATTCATCATTTTTGACGTCTTTTGTCTCCAGAGAAGAGAAGTAGTTCATCCTTTCCTTAGAGCGTCCTTTCAGCTCCATCAACTCTTTTGCTTCTGTTTCGGGGACTTGTTTTCATTCTTCGAGGCTTCTGAAATTGACCAGACTGATCTGTATAAACAATTGTTTCAGGTCTTCGTAAAAACAGATACTGCAGACTTCTGGTCCGGTTCAGAAACTAAAGCTGACAGAAGAAAACAAGAACAAACGACTCTCTCCACTTTCCTTCTAAGTGGGCAACAAGCAAAAGGCTGGGTAATACTCTATTAATCCCAAAGGGAAGGTAGATAACCCTAAACACTTACCCTGGGCGAGGCGAGGCCAAGGTTAACAGTCTGCTTTCAAGGCCGCTTTAACAATTAATGAGGCCTTGGGAGTCTGGGCGCAGATTGACTCCCTAAGATTCAATGGAGTTTCTAATCCTGTCCGCATGAAAACCTTTGGATTTGATTTATTCCAGGTTACACGCCATTATCTGATTACAATACTGACTTTGGTGATGAGAACTCTCAAACTTTAACACCAAATAAGTTATTTCACAAAAGAATGAGATCCGTCTGCATTAACACGTTTCCATTTTCATCTGAATGTCCACCACCCAAAGATCGTCTTAAATCAGAGCAGCCCGACACTGATCCCCTAGACTAGGAGTCGGCAACCTTTAGCAGTAAAAGAGCCATTTGGGCTCGTTTTCTACTGATCCAAACCTAGAAGGAGCCGTATAGTCTTACTTTAGCCTTTAAGAATTTGATTAATACTAATTTACCTTAGTAGATGCTAAATTAGCTAAAAGTACTTCTGTGCTTAAATAATTGCTAAACTCCAAAATATCCTAAAATTCCTCAGTATACTAAATTAGCCAAAAGCGTTAGCCTGTTGCTAAAATATTGGTTAAACTCTAAAATAGCTTAAAAATCCCGGTAGATAACAAATTAGCCAAAAACGTTAATGTGTTGCTAAAAATATTGGCTAAACTCAAAATTAGCATAAAACAACTCGGTAGATACTAGGGCTGTAACGAGTATCCTGGTGCTCGAATACTCACGATTTCCTCCCGAAAATTCTAGTACGGATATTCGTGACATCCAAGATCGATGATTCGCGATCTTTATAAATGTAGTAAATTGTAGTAAAATATGATCATAATATCATCTTGGGACGATGTATTTTTGCTCTGAAATGCAGATTAATGTAGGATTTTAAGATTTAGAACTAAAACAAAGCCTAAAAAAGCCGCGGTACTTCAACCGTAAATAAATACATATTCGTGGCGGTGAAACTTCCGGTTTTCAAAGTAAAACTAGCGAGAGCTTTTTCCCTTTCAAAAACTGAGACTGAAGT